>NC_091590.1:4455810-4483310 GCF_042767895.1 Penaeus vannamei
GATAATAAATTTAATTCTCAACTGACGCGTACATGGGAAATTCCCCCATGTTTTAAGAACTTGAGGAAATCGATATACAGTCATTATCAGTCACTAACAGTCACTTTGAGGTGGAAAAATACACACACACACACACACACACACACACACACACACACACACACACACACACACACACACACACACACACACACACACACACCGACACGCACACTCACACACACACACACCCTCCCCTCTGTCCAAGATTGAGGGGGATGGGCGGGAAAGATGAGTAACTTTCGAGAAATTAATATGTATGGTTGTCCAAATAAATTGATGTGCTCTGACCATCGGAAACGACAAAAGAAGAAAATTATCCAAAATGAGAGTAAAAGTTAACTGTCAATCAAATCTCTGCTAAATAAGACGGATGAGAACAAAGCGACAAATTGACGAATTATCTTCTTTTACTTATAGCTTACTCAATATATCAGAGAACATATTTTGTACTCGCAACTACGTCTTAATATATAATTTTACAAGCCGCACTGACGTCATCTGTGAAAAGATTAAAGAATGAAAGAAAACGTGGAATACCTTACCAACGCTTTTTTAGGGTAAACTGTTTTAGAGAGAAAGAGATTTGTAGAAAACGCTTTTCTTGCCTTATTCCTTCTATTTATACCATCTACATCCCATTCTTCTTGTTTAATTGATGATGATAATGGGTTCTTTCATACGATATCAGAGATAGTAGTCACGGCACACCCATTCTATCACGAGGACAAAAAGACAAGGGAAACATCATCATCATCATTATAAAGTCATCCTTTAAGTCATCTCCCATTGGGTTTCTCGTGTAGGCTGGGCCGTAAAGTACAGAGAATACATCTATTAAACGACTTATCGTTAGTGATTTTTATTTTGATACGCTAAAGTTGTGTTGGTTTAATATCTTTTGCAGGTAATCTTTGCAGTAATTTAGCATGTACCATTGCATAGTCTCACCGATGTTTAAAATGAGTTGTTCTTATAGTTAGAGGTTCTAGAATATCTGTATTATCTTTCCATGATGTGGTTTAAACTGCCATGTGTCATTTTACATTCGGTTACAATAGTTTTGAACTTATATCTAAGCCTTTAGATGTATTATCATGTGATATTTGGTTTGTACTGTTCCGTAACTCGATCTAAACATTTAATAATGTATGTTTGATTGACTGTGTCTGTGTAAGTCCTTACTGATCGATTGTCTTATTCCAGTATGTATGTTATAACTGATACCTTTAACAAATAACACGTTCATAAATCAATCAATGGATTTGTTATTGCGAAAGTCGTAATTATCACCTTAACGATAAAAATGATAAAAATCGAAGACTTGCTACCACCGCCTGCCTTTTCGAAACGTTCGATACAGTGAACGAATCGCTTCAACACTACTCGGGACTTGGTTGGACAGGCATCAGAAGTCTTGTTGTTTATTCTTCTATATTCTGAATATTCGGTTAGTATTTCTTCGGTATTTTGAGAAGGCGTGCCCAGGGTAATGTAAAGTCGGGGGATAACTTAAGAAGTTTTTAATTAGGGTGAGATTTATTGGATGAAATGGGTGAAGAGATACGGATGGGTGCGTATGAGGTGGTCGATTTTGAATTTTTATTGTTATCGTTGTTTTTATCTGTTTCTCGTTACTTTTTTAGGTTTTCCATTCTTTTGCTCTGTCTCCATTTTTTTTTTCTTAATCATTATCTTCGTCTTCTTCCTCTTCCTCTTCCTCTTCCTCTTCCTCTTCCTCTTCCTCTTCCTCCTCCTCTTCCTCCTCCTCTTCCTCCTCCTCTTCCTCCTCCTCTTCCTCCTCTTCCTCCTCCTCTTCCTCCTCCTCCTCCTCCTCCTCCTCCTCCTCCTCCTCCTCCCTCCTCCTCCTCCTCCTCCTCCTCCTCCCTCCTCCTCCTCCTCCCCTTCCCTTTCCTCCTCCTCCTCCTCCCCTTCCTCCTACACCTCTTCCCCTTCCTCCTCCTCCTCTTCCCCTTCCTCCTCCTCCCTCTTTCCTTTCCTCCTCCTCCTCTTCCCCTACCTCCTCCTCCTTTCCCTTTCTTCCTCCTCCTCCTCCTCTTCCCCTTTCCTCCTCCTCCTCCCTTTCCTCCTCCTCCTCTTCCCTTTCCTCCTCCTCCCTTTCCTCCTCCTCTTCCCCTTCCTCCTCCTCTTCCCCTTCCTCCTCCTCCTCTTCCCCTTCCTCCTCCTCCTTTTCCCCCTCCTCCTCCTCCTCTTCCCCTCCCCCTCCTCCTCCTCCTCTTCCCCTTCCTCCTCCTCCTCTTCCCCTTCCTCCTCCTCCTCTTCCCCTTCCTCCTCCTTCCCCTCCTCTCCTTCCTTCTCCTCCTCCTCCTATTTCTCTGATTGCCTTTTTTCTTCTCAAGTTACATGTATTCTAGTTCACATAAATGTTTTGTTTTTGAAAAAAATGAATGAATAGATAAATGAATATATATAATGTATATAATATATATATATAACATATATATATATATATAACATATATATATATAATATATATATATAATATATATATATATATTTATATATATATATATATATATATATATATATATATATATATATATATATATATATAGTCTATATATGATATATATATAATATATATATACAAAATATTTATAATATATATAATATATATAATATATATAATATATTTTATATATATATATATATATATATATATATGTATATATATATATATATATATATATATATATATATATATATATATATATATATGTATATAAATGTATATATGTGTATATATATGAATATATATATATGAATATATATATATATATATGAATATATATATATATATATATATATATATATATATATGTATATATGAATATATATATATATATACATATATATATATATATATATATATATATACATATACATATATATATATATATATATATATATATATATATATATATATATATATATATATATATATATATATATCTATATATATGTATATATGTATATATATGCATATATATATGTATATATATATGTAATATATATTTATACATATATATATATATATTTATATATATATGTATATATATATATATTTATATATGTATATATGTATATATATGCATATATATATATGTAATATATATATATATATGCATATATGTATATATATGTATATATGTATATATATGCTTATATATATATATGTATATATGTATATATATGCATATATATATATGCATATATATATATATGCATATATATATATATGCATATATATATATATATATATATATATATATATATATATATATATATATATATATATATATATATATATATATATGTATATATGTATATATGTTTATATAAAGAAATTCCTGTTTTCATGTTTGCATGACACTGCTGCAAGCAACTTTTTTCTTTCATGTATTTAATTTTTCTTAAAAGTGGCTTTTTCTTTCTTTTCCTGAACACTGTTTGAGAGTGTTTTGCCATCCAGAATACTGTTTGATGATATGTGCTTTTTTCTCCATGCTAATATCTACCATATTTCTCTTTTCTATATTACACACATTAGTGAGATCTTAAAATGTTTCTTTACTGCCATGACAGATGAGTTAACTGGGAGAGACGCCTCATTAACTAGAATAAAGGCAAAGATATCCACAATAATTAAAATGATACAAGCAACAGAACCTGCCGCAGTATCTGGCTCCGTGCCCAAAACTGCAGAAATGATGTCCTTATCAGTGCAGTTGATGAACATGTTGATGCATATCCTTGTCATGTGGGCGCAGATGTTGGCTCTATGTGCTCGGATGGTCTCCCTAACAGCTCAGTTACTAGTACTCCTGGCCAGAATGTTAACTATGCTAATGGAAATGATAACTCCGGTAACTAAGGTGTTATTAACAGTTGCCAAGACACTTCAGCCAGTTGCCAAGGTGATGGTGTCTTTCTTGGATCTTAAGAAACCTGTGATTGATTACAACATGGGAGAAAATACTTGTATGTGTTCCTGATTGTGGAGTTCCGCGAGCAAGATGAGGCTTATTGGTAAGATTTGATTTTTAAGTTGTTGTGTAACTACTTTATAGATTAAATTATTTAATGTACTGTTTTATTTTATACTACAGGACCTTGGGTTTTTCCAGTAATGTATAATTTCAGTTGGGTGATGTTTAGAGAGAAAAAAAACACACAAGCTTTATTTGAGTAAAACATTAGGTATGATTTCCTTTGGTACTCTTTAGATTTCATAACAGTAGAAAATGTATAAGAAATGTTTGCTTTCTGATATTTTTTCATTATGTTTAAAGGAGAGAAATGTTGAATCAGGCATTTCAGCAGAAAGGGGAAGGAATATTTCATGAAGCTAAATAGCAAGACGGGTGGCGGATGCGGAAACAAAGATTTATGTTAGTTACAACTCAGGAAAGAAGAAAGTGTATATTTTAAAGCCAAGAAATTGCCCTTTAAGAGATCCCATGAAGTGACAGATAAGTAGATGATGCAAACAGTTACTTATTACATTATATGTTCTGTCTCACAGTGAAGGCAGAAAATAGTATTATTATCATATTTCTATCTCCTGTATGTTGAGTTTTAAATCTGCAAGGTATATCTAGTATGTCAAACCAAGTTTATTCCAGACATTGAAGAGCTGGGTATGCCATAGATGGCAATCTTGTATCAAAAATATGTAAAAGATTTTTATGGAAAATGTCAGGAGTAAAGCTCATAAGAGTTAGACTGGAATCAAGTATATGGACAGCAATTTTATGAGGAATTTATAAGATATAGATTACAATTGTACGAATACACTACAACCCACCAGAGTGGGTTAAAAGCCTTTAGAAATTCAAAGAAGAAATCAAGTTTATGGGCAGACATTGCAAAGGCATTGTTAATATACAGTAGGATTATATAGAATTAATGATAATATGGGAGGCATGGGCTCACACTCAGATAATGGTAATAGTAAGGAAGAGAGGAGAACCTGCGACAGACCCAAAGAGCTGTGAGTAAAACAGCTTTGAAAAAATTACCCACATGAACAGACATATCAGTTTTCCACAAGATGATATGGGGTATGAAATAAATAAATAAATTAATAGAATAAGAAGGAAAAAATGAGTTTTAGATATTTATTCAGCAGAGTAGGTCTACTAAAATATAAACTGAATAAGGGCATACACATTTAGGTGTGGTAGAAATGGTCAGAAGAAAATGTATGAAAAGAGGCAGTGCAGTTAATTCTTCTTTGTTTTGACTTGAGAAATTGGGCTTAAAAGGTATACTTTTCTTTTCTTCTTCTTTCTTATGTTATAGTGGTAAGCTCGTCAGTTTGAAATTGTATTTACTGGTACTGATTAGTGCACAAGAAATAAATACTCACACGGGTAAGACTGTTCCTCCTGAAGCTTAGTAAATTTTCACCTCGGGTATCTATTGCTAGTTTAGTCATGCCAGTCAGCTCATACAGATTAAAAATATGGGATACTATTACCATAATGTGAGTAATCTTCCAATTTTTCTGCTTTACAGTGTAAGATTCTCCTTAAACCATACTTTTTCCCAGGTTGTGCTTCCTTAGCATATGCCAGCTAGTAGGATGCCCTGCCGCAGTAACTACCTCGACAAATGTGAAGAACCACATGAGGCTACAAGCCGTTTTATCAGAATATGTGTAAGCCTGATATCTTGCAATCTGTGTCTTTAAATCTTGAATAGTTTTTAAGAATGTTTTGAGGGTAAATCACCTCATCTTTTGTTTCTGAAAGTACATATTTTATTTCTCTATAAAAAGTATTTTGAAATTGTTTATCTTATAACAGTAGATAAATTATATGATGATATTTTACATTATAATCGTAAATCTTTTCAGTTTATCCTTTTCTTTCATTTAAGCATTTCCTTTGGCTTATTAGTGATTGGATATGTGAAATATATTCTTTATAGGTTTACATATGACATAGAAAGCTACAATTGGCTGGCTCCAGTTACATTTAAAAGAAAAGAAAGTTGAATTCTGTATATCTTTTTTTTTTTACCTTTTCTTTTTATTAACCCAAAGCATATCTATACATTTTATGTAGACAGTAGCATGCCTGTATATGTTTGTTTGTTTGTTTTTGTATAGATACAGGCCATACTGATTGCAAAAATTAAACTTATTCCCTGATACTATAAGGACATATTCTGGGAAGTCCACTTTAGAGTAGACTTACTTATTTTTTTACTTAGAATTTTAAGAAATAATGCATATTAGTGTTTAGAATATATCTTCAAAAAGTGATTGTAAGAATAGGCATGAAATAACAGTATTTTCACACTTAATATGTTACTTGTTATTTATTTCTGCATGTTGCTCATTCAAATGTCTTTCTGGCTTGTAATAATGTTTTTCTATTTTTACTTTCATGAATACTGTATATATTCTACATTCAATAAAGTGTACTGTGACAAAGTTTTTCTCTCTTAACTTATTCCAAAACAGTCCCTTGCAGTCTTCACAAGATGTTTCTGCATCTCCCCTGGTATCTCTTCCCTATATCCTAAACCATTGTAACTCTACTCACCCAATCCCCAAGTCAGATTTGTTTTCCAGCCTAAATTTAGATACTCCAATCAGTTTCCTGATACCTAACTCTCCTCCTCACTTTATTTGTCGCACCAGGCACCATCTCCTAATACATCCTCTTCTACACCTTGTTCTTCTTCTGCTCCTCAGATATCCATCTCCTTTTCTCCTCCTCACAAGTAAACCTTTGTTTCTCATTCCTCTTCATCCAACTCCAATCCATAAACCCTTCTACATGTAAAGTATTTGCAGATATCCATTCTCCTCCTCAAGTTCCCTCCATCTCCCGTCCCCCTACACCCTCCCAACATACCCCACCCTCTCTACTGTTCCCACCTGAATACTCACATTATTCCTATACCTTCCCCAGTGACAGATACACTGTAATTCACTCAAATGCTCTGCCTCCTACACCCCACCCTTTCTATTAATCTCTGCTCTAGTTCACTTACTCCCCTCTTTTCCCTTTTCATTACCGTACTATCCTATAATGCTCTCTAATCTTTGACATCTAACACATTTTACCCTAATCTTTAACTCCTCTTTACCCTTTCTGACACAATACCATAGTGCTATATGACCTTTGATGTCTAGCACTTATATTTGTTTCAAACATTAAACGTTAAACTTTCAATAGTGTTTTATAACTGCACATTTTGGAACTTGATAAATGATTTTGTTGTTTTATGATTATGACTTTATAAAATTATATTATCTTTCACTATGAAACATTTATTTGTTTAATATAATAAAAAAATATCATATTTTTGGAGGTTTTTCCTCATGTTTTATTATTTTTCATGTCAGTGTCCAAAACTACCCTCTAAGTTCCTTAGAAATCATAACCTTTTATTATTTAAGAGAATCCAATTAGAAATCATTTAAGACAGACCATATATTTCTCAGATAACTGTAATCTGCTCTGTTATAGCTACAGCTCGATTTTATTGATGGCACAATTTTTTTGCCTCATGTATACAGCATCTTTTTTTTTTTTTTTTGCACTGAGACAACCCAAACAATTGTATATGAATGAAGGTGGCATAGCTCAGTTGTAGATCTGCCTTTGCAATCACAAGCTCTTGCATTTTTTGCCCCCCCACAACCTCTCATCATCCTCTGGATTATAATATACTCTTCGGCAGCTATACGTGTTACATCTACTTCATATGGAATTAATTTGATGTGTATGAATTTTAAATGGAAGAGAGAATGATTTTAGGTTCTTAAAATGTATGTATTGTTAATTCAGTGTCTTATAATGACTTACAGCCACAGTATGATGTGTGATATAACGTCATTATTATAGGATTTTTTCATTTAATGCAAATAGCAAGAAACAAGCAGCAGCATTACTGTATCTCAGTAATTGCTTATAGTTTAAAATAAAGAGAAAATTGAATTTTAATACTATAAGATTAGACAATCATGTCTTTTTTTCTTTCTTTCTTCCTTTGTTTTTCTAATGATTTCTCTGTTGTCAATATCGTCTAATTAAAATTTATGTATCAGGTAAGTCATTAGTGTATGAAGATGAGAAAATAGTTGTTTTTAATTTCTTTTACTGGTTTCAACGTCACAGGCTATTCTTTGTATAAGGAAGAAAAGAAATACCAGTCTTTGGAAATTTGGTCCTGCACTGACAAAAGTATAGCCTATTTGATGCTTAACCAAGCAGTATAAATTTGTTCAGATTTTATATTTATTTTTCATTGGAAACAAATGAACCCAAGTTGCTGAGAACCTTCAACTGAGTTACTCTGAAATAGAGATTCCCATTTCAGGGGCACCTGCCGTGCAACTCATTCTTAATATTTTTTTCATATCTATTTATTTGATGAATTTATTTTATTTTAGAATCATGCTACAGTCATAAGATTCAGTATCATTATTAATTTTAAAGCTGTATATTGATAAATATACTGTAAGAAGTGTAAGAGGTTGGTATGGCAAAGCTTAAACCAAAGCTGCCAGGGATAGCATGTTTGTACATGCCATGCCCACTGTGAGTTTAATTTATTAATTGTTTTTACACGTAGATGGCTCCACAAGTATTATATCACCAATGTCTACCCTTTTTACTTGATTTTCAAAAATATTTTCTAGTATCAAATATTGTTAGAATAGTCTTAATGTCTATAATAAATGTAACCTCATCAATATTGATAGTATTATTTTAAAAAAACATCTTTCTTGCAAACTCAAGCGAAGGTGAAATTAGGCGATGTCACAAGGTGTCAAAGTGAAATACTATGTCCAGAGACATTTCACAAAATAATACTAAAGTGAAAAGAGCATTTTTGCAGAGGCTTTGGGTTAAAGGGTGATGACTAAGGATTGACTGACTATCAGAACCTCTGGTCTAGAGTGTCACTAGGAAAATTTATATGTCTTTTACACATAGAAGATTGTAGTGCTGAATGTGTACTTAATTTTTATATAGATTTTGTTAGGTACGTCTTTGCATTCACTACATTAACTGTATTGGAACGTACTCTTACACTTATGAATTCTCCATATAATTATTGTTTCATTGTTCTTATGAAAGCTCCATCTCTGGCTTTTCATGAATAATCTTTAATTTCAAATTTACAAAATCAGTTGATAATTAGTGCCATTATCAAACATGAATTGTTATGATATTAAATGATAGGAATGATAAAATGTGATAGATTTTTAGTTAGCAGTTTTTAAAGTTTGGGCAGTCTACATAATGGCCAGATCTACTAAATTATTTCAGGGGTATATAATAAAAGAAATTTGAGTCAAGACTAATGCATTTAAATGGAATGTGTAGCCATTAGGTAAGAATTTTGTATCAATAAAAGTAAATAGTAAGATTTTTTTTTACTTATTGGTATTACTTATTATGCTGAGGTGTTTTTCATATGGATTATAGATTATAGTTATCTTTTTACCTATCAAAAACAGATGCTATTTGTCGTACACAATGTACAAGGTACATGTTTTGTTCAGAGAAATATATTCACAAAACATGTTAGGATGCCTTATGTTACTCAGGGGTCTTGAGTTCATTAGCCCTTGAAGTATGCTTACTTTGTAAATAATCATGTACATTGGAAGCCAAAAAATGATTCAATTCAATTAGAGTGTAATCAAAAGTACTGATAACTTGAGAAATTTACACTGATAAAAAGAGGCATCTGACTAAACACACTTGTCTAGATACAAGGTTTCTGTCACTATACGGATGTAGGTTTGTTACTGTCACATAATTAACATATAACGATTTGAATGAATAGTTTCAATATCATGATAATTGCAGCTTTTAGTATACCAATATAAACTGATTGCATTTGGTATTTAACACTCCAGTATCGAACTCTGTTATCAAGTAATGATGCTAGAAATATTTCTACATTATTATTATTTAGGAATATGTAGAAAAAAGTTCTTAATTCTATTTTATCAATTATTTTATAGAGTAAAGATCTACGGCGGAAAACGTATAATTTTTAGTATTGTACAGACATAGGCTTTTTTCCGAGTAGTGATGAAATAATTTGTTTCTTGGAAAAAATATAAATGATTATCAAGACATGATAGAAATTGCTGGATATATTAATTGGATGGCAAATTATATTAATATTATTGTCTGAAATGTGGAAGATGTTAGTAGCAGAATCCAAAAAATTTAAATTTGAAAAGATCATTTAAATTTTGTCATAAGAACAATTTTAGCTAGAATTTACGTTTAGAATAATGGAAATTGGTGTGGAATCTTATGCAGTCCACCTTGAATATCACTGGAATTCAAACACAAAATGTGAGCTATTGATAATTCTGTTATTTATATATGTGGAAGAAAGAAATCAATGTACATGCATTTTTACTAACCAAATTACTATATTTCAATATGCATAAATGTTTCTACAATTATAAAATCTATGCAAAATGCCTGTTGGCATGAAGATGAAAAATCAGTGTACATGCCTGCTTTTTTGGAAAATATTAGGGTAAATCTTTTAATTGAAAGTTTACATTATTACACACACACACACACATATACACACTCAAACTCATACTCACTGACTCACTCACTCACTCACTCACTCTCTCTCTCTCTCTCTCTCTCTCTCTCTCTCTCTCTCTCTCTCTCTCTCTCTCTCTCTCTCTCTCTCTCTCTCTCTCTCACTCTATCTCTTTCTCTCTCTCTCCTTCCTTCCTTCCTTCCTTCCTTCCCAACCCCTCGCTTTCCCCCTTTCACTCTCTTTCCTCCCTTTTCTTCTCTTCTCTTCCCCTCCCCTTCCCTTCCCTCTTTCCTTCCCTTCCTCTTTTTCTGTACCTCGCTCATACACACATATATACCTGCTTATTGACTTTGAAATCAGTGAAATTTTCCCAAAAGAAACTTCACACATAAGGAGAATAACCAATCCTGGGAATTATGTGAAACACTTTATTAAGAATGCAGTAATATCAACAATTTAAAAGATCTGACAAAGATAATCAAAAGTAAAGGACAAAAAGCACCAAAAAGACATTATCACTGAATAATGTAATTTGTGAACGATAACGCCACAATATTCAGAAATAAATTCCACAGGAATGCTGTAGTATTTCTATTATATAAACAGCTTAGCCATCGTACATGGGCGGCAGATACAGCTTAATTGAATTGTGTGTGTGTGTGTGTGTGTGTGTGTGTGTGTGTGTGTGTGTGTGTGTGTGTGTGTGTGTGTGTGTGTGTGTGTGTGTGTGTGTGTGTGTGTGTGTGTGTGTGTGTGTGTGTGTGTGTGTGTGTGTGTGTGTGTGTGTGTGTGTGTGTGCGTGTGCGTGTGTGCGTGCGCGTGCGTGTATCTGCGTGTGTGTGCGTGTGTGCGTTTGTGATAATGGGTTGAGTGTGAGTGTCTGGTTAGGTAGCTGGGTCCATGCGCTAGTTTCTTAGTTTCATAGCTGTCCTGCACGTACAATGATACCAGTCACTAGTCCATATATAAAATCTCTAATGGCATACATATATAAAAGCTGGGTTGATTGATACACATACCGCTTCTTTTTATGGGCAATTAGTGCTATATGACCTTTGATGTCTAGCACATATATTTTCTTGTCATTATTACTTACTTTTATGAGCAAAGTTTGACCTTGCTAAAGTAAGCAATAGTGTTCCTTCTAGAATTTTGACTTGGCTTTGAAATTCATGTTTCGTATATTTTCTTATTGATAATCGTATTAGAAATTCGTATATTTATTATCTTATTCATTTACTTATTTTTACTTTTTTTTGCGAGGACGAAACGAAAATCTTGCATATTCTAAACTTTTAACCGGTTTTCCAAGAATTTTCGTCGCACTAACACTAAAACCAGCAAAAAATCTTGTTAATTCTGCCCATGATCATATCAGGTAATAACTATATCAGAACACCACAGAACAAATGAAATACTCATACCATCAATGCATAATTATTGTCTGTTTCTCCGGATATACTGACAATAACTTTGGCTTAATATTAAATCTTGTACGACTATACTTGCAATAATATCTAACACAGGATCGTAATGTAGATCACAGTACACAAGATGGGAAGGGCTAGATCAGTAGTAATTCGAGGTGTCATGGCGTCTAGTTTTGATGATTGTTCAATAAAAATTTAACCATTAAAATCATTATTTTCCATCCCTTTTGAAAATTGAAGAGACCAAAAAGATCGACCATATTCATAATGCAACCGTAACTTTGTAATGTCATCAAAATAAGCCCACGTTTTTTTGTTTTTTTGTTTTTTTTTCCCAGAATGGAATCAGATGCCATGACACCTCCTCGAGTTGCTACTGAACTAGCCTTTCCCTACACAAGATGCTCGTGTAGTGGGAAGTTATCTAAAACGATAACTGCCCTGCGTATGTTTATATAAGTTTATATACACTTATAGACATTAAGTATTATGAGCCATATGTTGGTGAACACTTACACTGGAATGTGAGACAATACGTAATATTTATTGAACTATAGAAAGGAACTGTAGAAATATAGAGAGATTTCTCAAAGGCAAAAGTAACAAGAAGATTCAAATAATAAGTGAAGGCAAATATTCATCTTAAATCTAACTTAATACCACTACGACTACTAAAAAAAAAAAGCTACTACTACTACTACTACAGTCACTACTACTACTGCTGCTTTTACTGCTACTTCTATTACTATTAAAAAGAAAAAAAAATACTAATAATAATGAGAAAGAAATTTCACTAATACTGCAACAATTACTTCAATCTTATAATTATTCTACGCCAGATCTTTAATTCTCACGTAAGACGAATAAAGAAATAAATGAGAATTATTAAATTCACAAAACAGATGTAGGCCTACTTCACGCATCTCGATATATATTATGGTTATTGCATGTAATTACGTAAACTTATAAATCAAATTACACCAATTACAGTTCTTTCTTTGATGCCATTCATCATCATTTGTCAATAATATCTTGACAATAAGCTTTTCAATCACATTCATCATCTTCTTCGGGAAGTCCATGGTATAGCAGCTGGATAACGGACGTAAATTTTCCTGTAATATTCAGATTCGCTGTATTAATGGTGGAAGCCAGATTGGGATATCAAAATGAACTCAAAATAACCGTTTTTTATCATTCATAATCTACTGTCTTTTTATGTCAGAACTTAAATACATCATATTTCATCTAGAAAAAACATTAATATTTCTCTTTTCTCTCCCTCTCTCTCTCTCTCTCAATCTCTACCTCTCTCTCTCAATCTCTACCTCACTCTCTCTCTCTACCTCTCTCTCTCTCTCTACCTCTCTCTCTCTCTCTACCTCTCTCTCTCTCTATCTCGCTCTCTCTCTCTACCTCGCTCTCTCTCTCTACCTCGCTCTCTCTCTCTCTCTACCTCTCTCTCTCTCTCTCTCTACCTCTCTCTCTCTCTCTACCTCTCTCTCTCTCTCTCTACCTCTCTCTCTCTCTCTACCTCCCTCTCCCTCTCCCTCTCCCTCTCTAAAGAAAAAAAATCGAAACGAACTCATTTTATCTTAAGAAATACAATAAAAACCTACCCATAAATGCACAGAACTTCTTGGACCTATTCGCCCTATGAACACACAGGTAATACACGGGGACTCCAGCGAAGAAGATGCCACTGGCGATACCCAGCTCCACGGGGCGCTCCACTATAGGAAAGACGACCAGGAACAAACAGATGAAGAAGAAGACGATTGGAATCCCAATCCAGATCTGCAAAGAGGGATTAATGGGTTAGGTTGTCTAGTATTTGGTTAATTACAGGTATGCGCAACGGTGAATATCGGTGAATATTGGAATTGCGCGAGGCCCGACCCAAAGAATATTCGTATACTTGACATGTATTAAAAAAGAAATAGATGCATATTTATCAGTTTAGACATGCAGATCAACCCGACAAAGAGATGGTTAAATTTATATCTATGAGATATAGACAGATATGCCTTTATTTCTACATCTGTATTTATGAAAATTCATTGGGTCGGGCCTGGCACAAAATTAACAAACCGGCCGAACATATGTGCAAAAAAGTTACTACTACAGAAATTGAGTTCAAAGTATTTTTCAACAAATGTAAAATCCCTAACATTATGATACTGCTTGCCACATCTCAGTATCGGGAAGAAATTAGATCACATGAATTTGAGACGAAACAGGCACTGATACACTGTCCTCAAATACACATAGAACTCAAAATGGACATATTGGTGGTTAATCCAGTACGTGAAAAAAGGGACTAATTGCTATATTGGGAACTTCACGAGAATAATGTGGTAGGTTGTCCAGTACTTAGTTACAGGTACACGCAACGGTGATAATGTGTTATGTGTGGAACTTCATAAATACAAGAATATACGAGTACTGTACATACACGTACATGTATATATAACCATTATGTGTAAGTGTGGGCGTGTAAATGGGTGATTGTGGTGGATTAAGTGAGTGGATTTGTTTATCACCGTATGTCTCGTGTTAGGTTCTTAAAAGCGATTCCTTGAACTGGATTTTATTTATTTATAATTTTTATTGTTATTATCTATTTTATTTATTTATTTATTTTATTGTTATTATTTATTTTATCTATTTATTATTCTTATTGTTATTATTTATTTTATTTATTATTTTTTATTGTTATTATTTATTTTATTTATTATTTTTTATTATTATTTATTTTATTTATTTATTATTTTTATTGTTATTATTTATCTTATTTATTTATTATTTTTATTGTTATTATTTACTTTATTTATTTATTATTTTATATTGTTATCATTTATTTTATTTATTGATTATTTTTATTGTTATTATTTATTTTATTTATCTATTATTTTTATTGTTATTATTTACTTTATTTATTTATTATTTGATATTGTTATTATTTATTTTATTTATTTATTTTTTATTGTTATTATTTATTTTATTTATTTATATTTTTTTATTGTTATTATTTATTTTATTTATTTATTTTTTATTGTTATTATTTACTTTATTTATTTATTATTTTATATTGTTATTATTTATTTTATTTATTTATTATTTTTATTGTTATTATTTATTTTATTTATTTATTGTTTTTATTGTTATTATTTATTTTATTTATTTATTATTTTTTATTGTTATTATTCATTTTACTTATTTATTATTTTTATTGTTATTATTTATTTTATTTATTTATCATCTTTTATTGTTATTATTTATTTTATTTATTTATTTTTTATTGTTATTATTTATTTTATTTATTTATTATTTTTATTGTTATTATTTATTTTATCTTTATTTCTTTTTTTCATTTTTTTGAAGAGACTTACTTTTATAGGCCTATGGCGATGCGGGTCCTTGTAGCGCAGCCAAAGGAGGGCCGAGATGGACAGGAAGACGAACAAGGACTCGGCGAAGGACACATAATTGATCAGCACCAACGTGTCAGAAGTCACGAGCATACATAGCGTCATAAAACCCTGCAAAATGCCAAGGGATAATGTCATTAAAAAAACGTTTGATCAGTTCTATGTCATATTTATCATTTCTATGTCATATGCCAAGGGATAATGTCATAAAAACGTTTGATCAGTTCTATGTCATATTTATCAGTTCTGTGTCATATGCCAAGGGATAATGTCATAAAAACGTTTGATCAGTTCTATGTCATATTTCACGGATCGTTTTTTAAGGAAATGAGATCTAAGGTTGCAATTTGATTTCTGATTTTATAGGGTATTTCAAAAAGTTTTAGTTCATTTCAGTTTTTCACGGATCGTTTTCTGAGGAAGAAATGAGATCCAAGGTTGCAATTTGATTTCTGATCTTAGGGTATTTCAGTGGTCTAGAATGTCTTTTCTTTTCTCAAGTTATCCATCAGGAAGACAATACTTCGTTACGTTGCTTGTATTCCATATGGTCAAAAATAATATTGCTAAGATAAATTGCTATGGTTTTACGGCAGTCAATGGATACATTATGTATAAGCAGTGAAAAAATGACACCATAGCTATCTACGGCAAAACGTTACCGCAAAAATTAGCAAAGGAGAAAATGCATTTGACCAGACCTACAAAGTCACTAACCCGCTCAGCAAAGGCCAACATACAGATACATTACCAAGAACACAGGGGCAAAAAACAACAGAAAAATACATTAATAAGAGCACGGGGGCAAAAAACAACAGAAAAATACATTACCAAGAACATGAGGGCAAAAGCCAACAGGAAGATATTTTAACAAGAACACGAAGGCAAAGGCCAACAGAAAGACACATTAACAAAAACAAAAAAACAACAGAGAGATACATTACCAAGAACACGAGGGCTGGAACGGGGGTGATGGTGTGCACGTTAATGAGCGCCAGGGCCTGAGGAAGGTGCCCCTCCCTCGCTCCCACGAAGAAGAGGCGAGAGCAGGCGAAGATGCAGCCGTTGAGACTCCCGAAGGTGGAGAGGGCGACGAAGATGGGCATGACCCAGTTCAGCACTCCAAGGGCTCGGCCGGCAAAGGACTGTGGGTGGTGTTATAGGTTTCTTTAAGAAAATACACTCTGTGCTTTCTTTTGCGACGGGCATTTGAGTATGAAATAAAGCTTGAGGTATCAATTGATTGTACTCTGAAGTTAAAACTCAAGAATTTCCTGAAATACATTGTAGGACTACTATATCCAGTGTTTGAGTAGAATGATCAGTGAACCTTTTCTGTGCATAAAATCAATGCTAGATACTTATCTTAAGCTAAATATATATATATATATATATATATATATATATATATATATATATACATATATAAATATATATATAGGGTCCGAGAATTTGTTTTAGGTTCCTTTTAATTGTTTTCATGGCTTCTCTGCGCTTAGTGAGGCCTTTATAACGCAGTCAGGTGGTATTCAGACAGAAAAAGAAAATGCTAAATGGCAAAAGCTATTCTTAGTCACTGGCAACAAATGTTATTATAAAAAGCAGCTCTGGCTTTAACTACAAACATATTCTACTAAGATCCCATTCCAACAATCATTTTGTAGGTCTACCTACCACCCACATTCGATTCAATAGGCCAGTTTGTTAAGATTGCGCGAGGCCCGACCCAATGAATATTCGTATCTACAGACACGTATATACATAAAAATAAAGGCATATCTATCTATCTATCAGGCACATATACATATATCTCTCTATCTAGACGGTAGATATGCATTTATTTCAGTCTATATGCATGTCGGGCCTCGCACAAATTTAACAAACCGGCCGAATATAGTTAGTTTTGGATTAAAAGGAATGTAACTGACGCATTTGACGTATTCTGTTCAAAGGCTCATGATTAGCTTTCTATCACCTACAGAAGACTCAAAAAACGACTTTGTTTACCAGACGACTTCGTGAGAACAAGGCCTTCGAGTGTTAACCTCGTTATAAAACCAGACCTCGTATAAAACCTCTTTTTTTTACAGTGACAGCCCCTTGTGAAGTTGAATGCCTACTCCCCCAGCATAGTCTATCTCCTCAGTGCTTCGTATCTCGGTACGTAGGGGCTATTCAGTGACTCATAGCGTGTGGTGGGGGGAGGGGGGGTCGGTAATCAAGGGTTTGATTGTTATAGCTACATGGTATTGTTATTCTTTTACGTGATTTGTGAATGGGAAAGTAAGGAGGTAAAGCAGTGGCTAACAGTTTTTTGTTTTTCTTTTTCCTTTTCTTTTTTTCTTGTAAAAGGTATATGCAATAACAATCAAAAGAAAGTTACTTTTTTAATGACCAGTCTTCGAGAGAATGGTGATTATTATCATTAACATCTTTGTCACCATTATTATCATTAAAACTATTTTTTTGGTGCGATTCCCACCGATAAACGCAAAAATAGAAAATGAAAAAAAGACACAGAGACAGAAAGAAAGACAGCATAAAAGTGAAAAAAGTCAGAAATTATAATAATAAAAAGTCAGAAATTATAATAAAAAAGAAAGAAAGAAAAAACCGAAAAAATCAAGGAAAGAAAAAAGAAAACAAAAATAAAACAAGATAAAACACCAACGAAACAGACAAACCAATACACACACACAAAAAAAAAAATTTACTCACCAGCGCCACAGCCTCGGACGCCAGCACCTCATCAGGCTCGAGGACCACGAAATAGGCCATATTGGTGAGGAAATAAATTAAGGTGACAATGGGCATGGAGATGAGGATCGCCCGGGGGAGGGTCCTGTGGGGGGAGGAGAGGGGGGGGAGTCAGTTTGAGGCTGTAACTTTTTTGCTTATCAGTTTTGTTATTATTGTTATTGTTATCGATTTTATTATTGTTATTGTTATCGTTTTTATTATTATCATTATTATCGTTTATTATTATTATTATTATCGTTTATTATTATTATTATTATTGTATATTTGCATATGTATATATATTATATTATATATATATATATATATATATATATATATATATATATATATATGCATACACACACACACGCACGCACACACATACACACACACACACACACACATACACACACACACACACACACACACACACACACACACACACACACACACACACACACACATATATATATATATATATATATATATATATATATATATATATATATATATATATATACGCAGTCATATACATTCACTATAAACAGGAACCACACGAGCACACTAGGCCAAAAATAAGAAATAAAATGAAATGAATTACGTTAAGATACGATAAACCAAAAAAAAAAAAAAAAAAAAAAAATCCTAAGACTTACTTAAACGGATCCTTTAATTCCTCGACGACAAAGTTGAGGCAGTTCCTGAAAAATATTAGTCAAGATTATAATTAATTTAACATTGTAGGCAACAATTACGTTGTGATAGATAATTACTTTGATAGCATGGCAATAAAATTATAATGGCGACGGTTTATCAGTTGGATGTAATTATCACTTAATTGGCTACAATAGTTACTCTATCAGGGACCTTTACTAATAATATAAACCAACTAATTTGAGTTTAAATAGTGTACATAATTAATATGGTAACAATAAATTACTATATAAACCAAAAAAAAATATTTTATATAATGTACATAATTACTATGGTAACAGCAAATTACTATTTGTATAAACCAACTAATTTGATTTTATATAATGTACATAATTACTATGGTAACAGCAAATTACCATTTGTATAAACCAACTAATTTGATTTTATATAATGTACATAATCACTATGGTAACAGCAAATTACCATTTGTATAAACCAACTAATTTGAGTTTACATAATGTACATAATTACTATGGTAACAGAGCAAATTACTACTTATAGAATGATCGTTAAAATGTGACCAGTCCACGCATGCGCAGACAAAGTATTGTGAAGGTTATGTTAACCCTTTGTATATTACGTTCTGGAGACAGACGTGTATAACCGTGTACTCAAATTGATAAGGGAAATGTGTGTGAGTGCATCAATGTATTTGGTGGTGGTGGTGGTGGTGGTGGTGTGTGTGTGTGTGTGTTTGTGTGTGTTTGTGTTTGTGTTTGTGTGTGTGTGTGTGTGTGTTTGTGTTTGTGTGTGTGTGTGTGTGCGTGTATATGTGTGTGTGTGTGTGTGTGTGTGTTTGTGTGTATGTGTGTGTGTGTGTGTCTGTGTGTTCGTATCATATTTTATTGTGTGTCTATGCATGTTCATGGTGTAATAGACGATAATATATGTACATATACATAAATCATTCACATGTATGTGTTCGTATATGTCTATCTGTATACGCATGTATCTATGTACGTATATGTGTGTGCATGTACATATATGTGGATCTATTTCCGTATATAAATGTCCATATGGTCGAAAAATATATCCGTATATAAATGTACATACATATAGATCTATATCCGTATATAAATGTCCATATATGTAGATCTATATCCGTATATAAATATCTATATATGTAGATCTATATCCTTGTATGAATGTCCATATATGTAATCTATTTCCGCTATATTCGTATATAAATGCCCATATATGTAGATCTATATCTATATGTAAATGTCCATATATGTAGATCTATATCTATATGTAAATGTCCATATATGTAGATCTATATCTATATGTAAATGTCCATATATGGAGATCTATATCTATATGTAAATGTCCATATATGTAGATCTATATGTAAATGTCCATATATGTAGATCTATATCTGTATGTAAATGTCCATATATGGAGATCTATATTTATATGTATATGTCCATATATGTAGATCTATATCTATATGTAAATGTCCATATATGATGATCTATATCTATATGTAGATGTCCATACATGTAGATCTATATCTATATGTAAATGTCCATATATGTACATCTATATTCGCATAACAATATCCACATTTAAATATCATTCTACTGAAGACACCAAGCCAACACTCTCGTACCAGCCGGCAAAGGAGAAGAGACCCTGGTAGAAGGCTGTACAGATGGAAGTAATGCTCCAGTTGGTGCCATCAAAGGCATCCTGGTAGTTCTCGACGTGCCCATCGCACAGCTGATAGATGCCCGCGACTATGATGATGAGGAGAGCCATAATTTTGGCTGCGGTGAAGATTCCTTGGACTTTCGTGGCCCATTTCACGTTCGTGCAGTTCACCCAGGTTAGGAAGCCTGTGGAGGGATCGGGGGGGAAAGGATGTTAGCTTCTGGTCATATATTTGGTATTTATGTTTATATAAGCTTTTGGTCTTATATTTGGTGTTAATTAAGTTTGTATTAATTTATGGTATTTGGTATTTATGCAGTTTGTATAAGCTTTTGGTCTTATATTTGGTGTTAATTAAGTTTGTATTAATTTATGGTCCTATATTTGGTATTTATGAAGTTTGTGTGAGCTTTTGGTCATATATTTGGTGTTTATTAAGTGTATATTAGCTTTTGGTCATATAATTGGTGTTTATTAAGTTTGTATTAGCTTTTGGTCATATGTCTGGTGTTTATTTTGTATTTCATCTGATGGCTCAATATTACGTTGACCGTTAACATTCAATAAAAATGATATTACTTTTCATTAACATTTATGACGATGAAAAGAGTGACAATGGACCCGCTTTCAATAACATATTTTACAATGTAATACAGTACAGTTAATCTTCAATAACATTTAGCACTTATTACAACATCTTTTAAGTAATCATCTAGTAATGAATATTAGCTTTCAAAAGTACATATTTAGTACACGAATAATACAGCATTGTCCCCATCAGAAAAAAACGTGTGCAGAACGCCTTGCTCTGTCGTCAAATTGATCTATTTACACAAGATAAAACGCCAGTAAGTAATCCACTTGTTTCTTAACTCGATCACAATATTAAAAGCTAGCAACGAACACGCATTTACCATCTGAAAAGCTATAATGAACAAAGAAAAATGTAAAACAAAAAATGTAAACAAAACCAAATGGACGGCGGACAGAACCACCCAAACAAGTCCTCATTATCGAAGGGACCTTGTTGGTACACTTATGTAATAGATCGTTATGGAATAAGCTGCTCTGTTATCATAGAGGGGATAGACATTGGTTGTACTCTGTTATTCATTGATTTGTTTTGTAGATTTAAGACAAAAGCTTAAAAGCGAGCATAAATACTTCCATATACGTATAACTACAGACAAGGCCACATACGCAAACACATACATACAAAAACAAATTCAAACACACACATACACATAACTATCTTAATATATGTATGTATAGATACATATACATATATGCATACATATGTAATATACCTACTGTATGTGTGTGTGTGTGTGTGTGTGTGTGTGTGTGTGTGTGTGTGTGTGTTCGTGTTTGTATTTGTGTTTGTGTTTGTGTTTGTGTGTGTGTGTGTGTGCATATACCTATATATATATATATATATATATATATATATATATATATATACATATATCTATCTCTATATATACATATATATTCAGACATGCATACGTACAAATATACATACATGCATATATAAATACATTTATACATACAAGTAAATATATATGTATATGTATATATACATACGTATATGGTATGTCTCTTTCTATAAGCAAAAGGAAACCAATAAAATCCCAAAGAAACACGTGGCGGTGAAAGAGAAACTTGCAGAGAAAATATTCCAGGCGAGAGAGCTCTTGACCCCAAAGAAGTCTGGTCAGTAAATGGATTGGTGAAAATGAAGAGAGAATTGATGTTCACTTGACCCGTAGCAATTATATTAAATTACATACACTAAGGAATGGGAGAGAGATGAAAGAGGACGTGTAGGTGTGCATGTGAGAGAGAGAGAGAGAGTGAGAAAGAGAGAGAGAGACAGAGACGGAAGAAGGAAAGAGAAGAAGAAAGGCAGACACAGACAAACAAACACAAAACCATAAACAGAAGAAGATAAAGACACAGAGACAAACAAACAGAAAGACAATACACGAAAAAACGACACGACAACTGCATGCAAGCACGTGGAAGCTAAAAGCACGTGAGGCCCCGAAAGCGTGATCGTCTATATGTTCGTATCCCTCCGCCCGCATCCCGACCCCGCCTCCCAGAAGTACGTGTGTCCCGGGCCTGTTGTTGATACGTTGCACCCAATTAATGCAAAGGAGAGTCAACACAACACATTGCAGTGATCTTTTCTTTTTTTTTTTAATTGATACTCTGACCTACTGACCGCAGAGAGAGAGTACATATTAGGGTTTAATTACTGTAGAGAATGAGGCCATTTGTTGTTCTCGAAGGGGTTACGTGACGAATGTAAATTAATTTGTTGGGATGCGTTTACGATAAGCTGTAAATGCAGAATAAATAAGAACAGAAATTCGTGCAAAATGGCACTATATTTAGTTTTTCTTTTTCTTCCGCGATTATTTTCTCTTCAAATAATAGGACTAGCGAAAAAAATCACGGGAAATTCCATCACATTTTAATTATTTTGGCGTAGATGTTTACCACACACGCTTAGACACATTATGGTGTTTAAGTGCGTGTGCGTGTGTGCGTGTGCGAATGCGCGTGCGAGTGTGTGCGCGTGCGTTCGCGCCTACACGTCCACGCATCTTCTCTCTCGCTCTGAACACACATACCCCCTACTTCCCACGTCCCTCTTCGATTCAATTCTCTCCTTCCATTTCACTTTTTTTTTACGACACAGAGCCAGGAAAGGAGCTTCCACGGGCGCAATATGGCGGCGGAGAACTCTCTCTACACAGACCCAGAATTCCTTGCACAAAATACACTGTAAACACAACCGTTTGCTCTGTGAGTCGGCAGTTTTAACCGTGGCACCGTTATCATGTCTGAAGGTTTGGTCTCCAGTTTGTTCTTAAGACTGAAAATGAGGTTGAATGTTATACTTGATCATATACACCCACGCATAG
Source organism: Penaeus vannamei (assembly GCF_042767895.1). NCBI lineage: Eukaryota > Metazoa > Arthropoda > Malacostraca > Decapoda > Penaeidae > Penaeus > Penaeus vannamei. The sequence continues at coordinate 4,479,316 of NC_091590.1, forward strand.
GTCTTATTTACACACGCATCATATGTACAATTGCATATACACGGCCGCAAGTTATCTATTTTTCTTCTTTTGTCTACAAATCCAAATATATAAATATCTATCTATCTATCTATCTATCTATATATATATATATATGTATATATATATGTATATGTATATATATATATATATGTATATATATATATATATATATATATATATATATATATATATATATATATATTTGTGTGTGTGTGTGTGTGTGTGTGTGTGTTTGTACATATATACATGTATATATATGTATACACACACACACACACACACACACACACACACACATATATATATATATATATATATATATATATATATATATATATATATATATATATATATATATATATATATATGTATGTACACATATATACACCCCCAACCCACCCCCTACACCCCACCCCAACCCTACACCCCCACCGCCATCCTACAAAACACTCACACACGGTCACGGCGGCGATCAAGCGGACCCTACACCTCCAACCCTACACCCCCCACCCCACCCACCCAACCCTACACCCCCACCCCCACCCCAACCCCCCAACACCCTCACCCCCCCACCCCCCCAACAAAACACTCACACACGATCACGGCGGCGATCAGGCGGACGGGGACGTCGGGGATCCCGTCGCACAGCAGGAAGGCCGGCTTGATGATGTACTTGGCGAAGGTGAGCGCCATCACGGTGTTGGACGTCGGCAGGATGATGAGGAGGGCCATCCACATGAACAGGAAGGCCGGGAGGGATCCGAAGGCCTCGTGGATGTAGGCGTAGTCCCCGCCGCTCTTGGGGATCATGGTGCCTGGAGGTGGAGGAAGGGGAAGGTGAGAGGGGGTGGTTAGAGGGGAGGTGGGGGAAGGTGAGAGGGGGTGGGGATGGGGGGATGGGAGGAGGTGGGGGAATGGTGGAGGATGAGGGAGAGGAAGGTGAGGTAAGAGTGGATGGGAGGGGATGGTGGTGGATGGGAGGAGGTGGGGGGTGAGGTGGATGAGAAGGTGGAGGATGAGGGGATGGGGAGGTGGATGAGAGGAGGGAGGGCGTGGTGGGGGATGGGGAGGTGGAGGAGCAAGGGAAGATGAAATAGGAAGGGGAGGTGGAGGAGGAAGAAGAGGAAGTGTAGGATGAGGAGGAGAAAGTGGATAAGGAGTAGAAGGTGGAGGAGGTCGCGGAGATGGGTTTATCAGGTGTAGATTGTAGATTTGAGTTGTCGAGTATTGTAAGGTTATTAATTAAAAAAATAATGATCATATCTAGTGAGGTTTAGATGTGTCCGTTTTGGCTAATTTGACATTTTTTATTACTAGTTATAAATCATACGTTCTCAGATATAAATGAGGATTTTTCGAGCACCTACTCATCTTGAGGATGTAGAACTGTCATGGTCTTACGGACAAAAAAAAAGAAGAAAGAAAAAAGACACTATACCTTCATAAAATTAACTAGATAGAACTGCTACAACTATATCTTATTTTAATCTACATAGTACTGCTACAGTTATACGACCGGTTTGTTAAAATTTTCACGAGGACTGACCCACTGGGCACTTACTATACTTACATGCATATACTCGTACGTTGTAATAGATACATATCTATCACTCTAGGCATGCATTTCTTTCGTATAGACAGACAGATAAGTGTATGTATATGATGTCTATGATAGATAGATAGATATGCATTTATTTATGTGTATATGCATGTCCATTTGCATTTATTTCTGTGTATATGCGTGTCCATTTGCATTTATTTCAGTGCATGTGCATATCCGTTTGCACTTATTTTTGTGTATATGCATGTCCATTTGCATTTATTTATGTGTATATGGGTGTCCCTTTGCATTTATTTGTGTATATGCATGTCCATTTCCATTTGTTTGTGTATGTGCATGTCCGTTTGTATTTATTTCTGTGTATATGCAATTCCCTTGCACTTATTTCTATGTATACGCATGTCCGTTTGCATTTATTTCTGTGTACTTGCATGTCCGTTCATATTAAAATTCATTAGGTCGCTTCAATTTTAACAAACCGACCGATAAACTAAAGAGAAATCATTCCCCTTTCCTCCCCTTAAACGGACTCACCTAGATCGGCCAGACTCACCTAGTTCAGCGTAGCACAGGGCGCCCACCATGGACAGCACCCCCGACACCCCCCACACCACCAGGGACATGCCCACACTGCCGCTGAACCTGATCACGCCCTGAGGAGACACGAAGATCCCCGAGCCGATGATAATGCCCACGATGATGCCCACGCCGTCGACCAGCCCGAGCTCCTTCCGCAGCTTGAGACTCTCGTTGGACACCTCGACGCTGCGGGTCTCGAGTTCGTCCTCGCAGGTGTCCAGCAGGGGCTCGTGGTCCGCGGGCGCCGTCGGGTGGACGCGGTTCCGGGTGGGGGTCATGGTGGTGGAGGAGGTGCTGGGGCGGGCGTCGAGGGAGGGTTCTCGTGCCGGGAGAGATGGGGAGGGAAGAGGGGATGGGAGAGGGAGCGAAGAGATGGGGAGGGGAAGGGAAGGGAAGGGGAGAGGAGAGAGGAAGAGATGGGAAGGGGAGAGGGATAGGAAGGGGAGAGGAGAGGGAGGGAAGGGGAGAGGAAGGGAAGGGAGAGAAAGGGGCTTGGAGAGGAAAGGAAGGAAGGGAAAGAGCTCGAGGAGAAGAAAGAGAAGGAAGGGAGAGACTCGCAGAGAAGGAGAAGAAAAAGGGAAAGGACTCGCACGTCTGACTTCCTTCGTCCCGACGCAGAAGAGAACAGAAGTGCTGCTGCAGAAGGGAAGACTCGAGGGCTCCGACTCCCTTGACTCCTACGCCAATACCCTTATGTAAATGCCCGGCCGTTGCGTGTTTTGTTATACGTCCTTGGCTATCACCATTTTTTTGTATATCTGTAAATCAACCGTAGTTCTTTAAAAAAAAAAGGGACATGTAGGGTACTTTACATGACGTTGGGTTACTTATATTCATATATTGTAAATAAACTTACAGTAGGTAGACCTTAAAGAAATAAAAAGAAGAAGAAGATGAAGAAAAAAAATATACACATAGGTTGTGAATGAACTTACGCAGGAGTAGATAGACGTTAAAGAAAAAAGAAGAGGAAAGAGAATAAAATTTATACTCATAGGTTGTACATAAACTTACGAAGCAGGAGAGAGAAGTTAAAGAAGAAAAAAAGAGGAAGAGGAGGAAGCAGAAGAAACCCTTATACCCATAGATTGCAAGAGGAACTTATGCTACAGTAGGTAGACATTAAAGAAGAAAAAGAAGAAAAAGAGGAGGAAGGAGAAGAAAAAATTATACTCATAGGTTGTAAATAAACTTACGCAGACTTGGGTAGCCATTAAAGAAATAAAAAAAGAAGAGGAAGAAAAAAAACATACCCATAGGTTGTAAATAAACTTACACAGCAGTAGGTAGACATTAAAGAAGAAAAAGAAGAGGAAGAGGAGGAAGGAGAAGAAAACCTTATATTCATAGGTTATAATAAAACACAGTAGGTAGACATTAAAGAAGAAAAGAAGAAGAAGAGGAGGAAGGAGAAGAAAACCTTATACCCATAGATTGCAAGAGGAACTTATGCAACAGTAGGTAGACATTAAAGAAGAAAAAGAAGAGGAAGAGGAGGAAGGAGAAGAAAACCTTATACCCATAGATTGCAAGAGGAACTTATGCAACAGTAGGTAGACGCTAAAGAAGATAAAACAAAAGAGGAAGAAGAAGGAAAACACAAGGACACCTTCTTTCAGACGAGATTTGCCGTAGCCTTACTCGAGTGATGTCAATGCACTCCTAATATAACCAATTCCATATTTGCCAATCCTTCTCGAATCAGACTTTTCTACCTCTCTCTAAATCCTCTTTGCGAATCAGTTTCTTTGACGTATCAACTACATTATCAAGACGTCTTCGAGAGCACTAGCGTCTTCTACTAAAGGTGGAGCTATTTATAGTAACCCAAGCG
>NC_091590.1:4488310-4493310 GCF_042767895.1 Penaeus vannamei
TATGTAACAATTTAAAGTTTATATGGAAAACTCAGTGGAAGATTGTCAAATGTTTGTCACAGTCACGAAGCTCAAAGCAGTGTTACAATGAACACTTCACAGCCGGCATTACCAACACCTTGTGCAAAAAGTACACAAGATGCTATTTTCACTAAGCCAGCTAGTTTTGAAGACATGATAGTTTTTTCACATACATACATACTCCAGTTCTATCTATCTATATATATATATTGCATCATACATTGTATGATATGAAATGTATTTTGAGATTAGAAAGCAAGCATGCACTATTCTGTACAAAATATATTTCAGACTGTATCCACAGAAAGTATGTATTTCATATGTTAAAAAAATGAACTGAAATGTATATTGCAATCACTGGAAAAATACAAAAGGAATCATACAACGTCTGGCAAAGGCAAAGGTAATATCTAGCCAGTCAGACTCACACTGTCATATCACAACAATGCACCGGTAAAGATTTGACAGCAAAGACACCTGTATAAATTATATATTCTCAGAGTGATCATTCAAATTATAAGAGACAAAGTCTAAATAATACAGTATAGGGAAAAAACTCCTTTTAGTATATTCTGTATAATCTCCAAAAACTGTATCTACTCCCACATTAACTCAATAATTGAAAATAATGCCATTTTCAGTTCCATCTAAACTATTATATGAAAAAAATCAGGGAACTGTTTTTTTTTTCAGATCTGTATTAAATTTCTAAGTTATGTTATTGTCCGCTGGCTGCAGGTATAGGGTATTGCATCACTGAGCTGCTATGGAAAGGAGAATGAAAAGGATAGAAAGGGGAAGGAGAAGGGGAAGGGGAAGGGGAAAAGGGGAAGGGGAAGGGGTAGGGGAAAAGAGGAAGGGGAAAAGGGGAAGGGGAAGGAAGGGGAAGGTGAAGGGGAAGGGGAAGGGGAAAAGGGGAAAAGGGGAAAAGGGGAAAAGGGGAAGGGAAAAGGGAGAGGGAAAGGGAAAGGGGAAGGGGAACAGAGAACAAAATACATAGTGAAAGTAGTGCAAGACTATGAACATGAAAACAAGGATGATGCTAAAGATGGAATGGGAACTTATTGTTCCTAATTATGATATGATTATGCATTTGATTACACTCAGCTGTAGTCGTATTTATATCCATGTACCTAAGAGAGAGACCTCAGCTCTGGCTAGAACACATTCTAGTCAATTTTCATCATTATTATATGGAAGAGGATGCTCCCTACATTCCTAATAACTATGCAATTATGAGTACAGCCAAGTTTATACCATAAGAGGAAGCACTGAAAGACAATGGAGGTTTGGTGGAAAAGCATTTACAAAAAGAAATCTAAAAACTCAAGTCTTAATTAACTTGCTTTTTCAGTTCTACATAATGAGTGGAATAGCAGAACATTATTCTGCTGCATAAAATCACCTGTGTAATATTTGGAATAACAATATTAACGTTACTGAAACAGAAACAGTACTGAAATTCAAAGAAAACTCAACAGAGCGCTCATAATTCAACAATAACAAAATCAACCTTCAAAATTTCAAGGAAACAATACCATAAATAAATAAACTAAATGCAACTTAACAATTAACCAGACAACAAAAATATTTCCCTTGCTGCACCAGTATCTCGCAAACATGATCCCGAGAAAGCTGCTTTCTGCCCTATTGAAAGCAGAAGAGTTTTCTTGATTTACAGAGTGCAGGGAGCGGTATATTAAGCAAATTATAAACGTTGAAATACTCGATACATAAATTACGAACACAATAGTTTAAGTCTTCTGAATGACACTAATGCCATATGCTGACCACCACATCATAAAAAGACTGATTGCATAAACCCACAAACAAAAATGGGTTAATGAATAATTTTGAATGGAAAACAAGAATAGGAGAAAATGTCAACATACAGAGATTTACAATTACTGGAAGCCTAAGAATGGATTGCATTGCCAAACCAATTTGTAAGATAAATGAGAAATTATTTTGTCTTGAAAACTTCTAATATCTTCTAAAGTTAATGTCTAATTCATGAAAAAAAAAGTTTGCTGTAGGCCTAAGGACAGAATCTCCACAAACTCTGTAATGACTAGGTAACTGAGTTGCAACTTCTTCGAGGAATTCTTGAAAGAGAGAGGAAAAAAGTGTAGCACTTGTGTTATCTACATTCATTCCTAATATTAGTTTTCTTTATTATCTCTTTCTTGCAAAAACCTTTTGGCTTTTATCACACTATTTTGGTTTGTTTGTGCCTATGAATCAAAATTTTCATGTATTTAAACAGATCTTCTAACAGATCAGCTTCTCTGAACATGAAATGAGAAGAAAAATTGTGCATCTAAATCTAAACTTATCAGGTATTCTCCAAAAATGAAAAACAAAGACCACCGTATCTTGAGAATAGCAAAAGGCATCAGAACTTTACAATTCTCAAAATAAATTTCAGCTAATTCTTACTAATTCAAACCCTAATTCTTACTAATGGGAAAGGCACAGTGAGAAGAAGAGGCTGTTATCATCAAGAAATGTGGAGGAATGGAGGCTTAATTAATTCACGACAGGGAAGCGCTGATTCACGTTTTACTCGTCCTTTTCCTCGGGTACACCAGCACACAGTATTTGGGTTGTAAATGTCACTTTCTCTGTGGAAATGAATGAGAAAAATAGTGATAAATACAACAGTGAAGGAATATGTTAATACAATTAAAGATAAATATAATAAATAAACTATTTCATATAAACAGGCTAATAAACAAAGGAAACCACACAACAATTAATCTTAAAAGATATGATGAATTAACTATAATCAATCAACTGAGTAACTTCCAATAAATAACTGACTTATAATAATGAGTAAACCATAAACTACTGTATAACAGATAACCTGATATAAAGATAATGAAAAAAATACAAACTACAATAACCTGCAGAAACTAAAATATATAAACTGGTAGTAATAAACTATTCATGTATAAAGTAAATAAATAAACTGAATTAAATATGAATAAACTTGGTCACGGGGCAGATTACTATAAAAATAACATTAGCATGCGATATTTAAGCATATTCTTCTTTCTGTTCAGTTTGTGCAGAAACATTGCTGCAAGTAGCGATATACACATACTTTCAGAAGGGTAAGGGCTCATTAAAAAAACTATATTCATCATATACACAAGTACAATGAATAAAGATGCTAATGATTCTAATTCTCGTGACCTGTGATTCGAGAAGTGATTTTCAATAATAAATGCCTTTGCCACCCATGGTCATGGAGTACAATGCACCAGTATAAATCGAGAATTATTTCTACTGGCTTGGATTCATTACACAAAATCCCAGTTTAATACATCTTGTCCTACTCCTTGCCCCAGATGCTGACCACTTGTAATCATAATGAAATTAATCCCATGCAAATGAATAGCTAAATATGATTTTATATTAATCCTACAGAAATGATGAGCTACGCATGATTCTTCCTCTGGCTTACTTCTCGTAACATTTTTGCTAACTATAAGAGTAGAGATTTTACACTTTAAATCTGAACATAAACAGCAAGTGAACTATACGACACAAGTTCCTCTTAAGCATTGATAAATTATAGCACATATTTAATTAGAGAATTTATGAGTGCATAAAGTCAAACTGGCAAGAAATGGTTAGGGCAAAACCTCATTTTAGTCACTGATGGAGGGCATAACCATAGAACAGAAGGAATGGGAAGGAATAAAAAAAGAGAAAAACAGCACAAGAAATTAAAAAAAAATAACCAAGGAACAGAAGGAATAAGAAATATATAAAAGAATGGAGAAAGAACAAAAGAAAGAAGAATAAAAAAATTGTAGAAAGAACAAAAGACAAAGAAGAAAAAATAAAGAGACAAGAACGAATAAGAAAAAAAGGAAAGATACAGTAGAACACTCACCTGTAAATCTGATAAACCATTTTGGTTTGTCTTCTCGGTATATAGCGAAATAGTAGACTGGAATGCCAATTATAATGACACCAATAGCTACACCTAGCTCAATGGGTCGTTGAATGATTGGTAGGACCACAAGGAAAAGGCAGATGACGAAGAACAAGATGGGGAATCCCAACCAAACCTGTAACAGAATTAAAAAATGAAACATGTTACATAAACCTGAGTTTAGGTAAAATCCTTCAACCTTTGCATAACCTGGGTTAGTAAGAAAGGTGATGTTTTATACTTTAAGTAATGTATTTCAACTACAAATTCTTTTATCCAGTTTAATAAGTCAGACTATTTTCACCAAGATTAGCACACTGCAAGCTTAATAAAATAGCTAAGACTACCTTACTTGAAATATCTAACAGTCTTTGAAATATATCATCACTTTCCTCTTTAATTAAAAATCACAACGCAACTCTTTTGTCCTCTTAAGGTAAATGCACCTCATGAATGACTAACCAACGATAGGCATTAATAAAATAACACTTCTTTCAGTTTTCCTCCAAGACTAGTAAAGTTACATGTCCCAAAAATACAGCAGCCACTGAACAAGAAGCTTTAATATGATATTTGATAATCCAGAGTTAACTTCTGCCCCTAGATATTGACAAACTTTAGCACATGATCAAATTAGACCACATATGCATATTTAGATGGGAATCTATTTGGGGAAAATGTTAGTACTAACAACAACTAAATCAGCAAGGAATAAGACTGTCACTAGATGCAATAAATGACACAGAATGTATAGGTTTTGTAAGCAAGATATTTTCAAGGAAATGCTATTTAAATACTAGATAATGGATGAAGTATATAAAAAATTGACTTGCAAAGGGTCTTGTACACTTTCTCTTAAATACAGATACCTCAATTTTCTAGCTTAACCCATTATTACATGAATGGTAAGGCCACATGCCATGATCACTGTATTTTTTTATTTACTGGTCATCTTTACACACTGGTGGCTCTACAAGTGCTTAATAACCAAGGAGTCAATTACTAGTCCTGCATAGCTCACCTATTTCCCCTT
>NC_091590.1:4503310-4510810 GCF_042767895.1 Penaeus vannamei
GTCAGCAAACTGTTGTATTTCTCTTTTATTTGCGTCGGTTACATTAGGAAGATGGTCAGTGCTTTTCGCTAACTGCCATTTGGATAGAATTCTTTACTTTCTTCAGTCAGTCAATTAAACATTCTCTCCACCATTCTCCCTGTTCAACCTTCTCTCTCTCTCTCTCTCTCTCTCTCTCTCTCTCTCTCTCTCTCTCTCTCTCTCTCTCTCTCTCTCTCTCTCTCTCTGTCTCACTCTTTCTCTTTCTAACTATTTCTGTCTCACTCTTTCTCTTTCTCACTATTCCTGTCTCACTCTCTCTCGCTCTCTCTTGCTCTCACTCTCGCCCTCACTAGCCCTCACTTGCTCTCGCTCTCGCTCTCTCTCACTCTCACTCTCACACTCACTCTCACACTCACTCTCACACTCACTCTCACTCTCACTCTCTCGCTCAATATCACTGCGTGTGTGCGTGTACATGTACGTGTACGTGTACGTGTGCGTGTGAATTGCTACACAATCATTGAAATAACTCACTTGTATGGGTCCTTCAGCTCTTCCACGACGAAGTTGAGGTAGTTCCTAAAAACAAAAGAAACATCACCAATTAACGTCAGAAAATATCAAAATATCTTTATCCAAAAGGTATAACAGAGACCCCAATGAAACAGTAGTTCTCATTCTCCTTAACTTTTCTCCAACCTCTCTCCCTCTCCCCTTCTTCCCCTTTCCGCCCTTTTCCCTTCACTCATTCATCCTTACTCCATTCTACTTCTCTCTCTCTTCCCTTCCCTTCCTCTTCCTTCTCCTTCCCTCTTCCTTCTCCTTCCCTCTTCCTTCCCTGTCTCTCCCTCCTTCCTTCCTTTCACTTCTCCCTCTCCCTCTCCCTTTTCCTTTCCTCTCTCCCTCTACCTTTCCTTCCCTCTCTCCTCCCTCTTCCCCTCTCCTCTCCCTCCCTCCCTCCTTTCCTCCCTCCACCCACCCTCCCTCCCAACCTCCTCCTCCTCCCTCCCCCATTCTTTCCCCATCCCCCCTCACTCCCCCTTCCCCTTCCTCCCTCCACCCACACCTCTCCCCCCCACCCCCATCACCCCCCCTCCTTCACCACCCACCATCCTCCCACCCTCCCCCTCTTCCCTCCACTCACCACCCGGCGAAGGAGAAGAGTCCCTGGTAGAAAGCCGTGGCGAACGCAGCTGGCTCCCAGTTGGTTCCCTCGAAGGGCTTCTGGTAGTTGTCCAGGTTCCCCGTCGCCAGGTGGTACACGCCCGCGGCCACGATGATGACGAGGGCGAGCAGCTTGGCGCCCGTGAAGATGTCCTGGACCTTCGTCGCCCACTTCACGTTGGAGCAGTTGACCCACGTGAGGAAGCCTGCGGGCGGGCGGGAGGGTGAGGCGCTGCGCTGGGGGGGTCTTGGGGGGGGGTTGTTATGGGGGAATTTGATTTTAAAAACATACATTGTATGTTTTATATTTTTTTATACACAAACTCTCACACTCACTCTCACACTCACACTCACTCTCACTCTCACACTCACACTCACACTCACACTCACACTCACACTCACTCTCACTCTCACTCTCACACTCACACTCACACTCACTCTCACTCTCACTCTCACTCTCACACTCACTCTCACTCTCACACTCACTCTCACTCTCACTCTCTCACACACACACACACACACACACACACACACACACACACACACACACACATATATATATATATATATATATATATATATATATATATATATATATATATACATATATACATACATTATATATATATATATACATATATACATACATTATATATATATATATACATATATACATACATTATATATATATATATATATATATATATATATATATATATATAAAATGTATATATATACATATATATAATTTCTTGCTTTTATATGGGATTCTGATTTTGGAAAAGAAGAAAGGCAGAACACACAAGAAATAGGGATACATGAACTAGAAATGCATAAATCGAACTACATCAAACATTTATAAGACGACAAAGACAATCTCATACAATGCGAAAATAAATTCAGTACACTAAGAGTCCACCACAGGAAAATGACATTCCCATATATACTGTGATGTGTGAACGTACCACAAGAAAAACATTATCCTGAGAGAAGATACAGCTTAATCTCTTCACAAATCAACCAAGACTTATGAAGAAAAGGCATGAATGAGAATGAATATCTTCACAATACAAGAAATGTATTTGACCGGTTTCGATTATATCTCCATGTATTTCTGACGAAGACATAACCGAAGCCGGTCAAATACATCTCTTGTGAAGATATTCATTCTCATTCATACCTCTTCTACGTTCGTCAACACGAATACAGTTTAACCAAAACGTATTTGAGAAATCGACTGTCCAGGTGGTAATTAAGCCATTGTTAATAAGACCAGTCTGTGAGTCCCACGCATATCCACAATATCCAGTCTCGGTGCCTGCAAGAGGTCTGGGCGATTGCTTGGGGACATTTCCTTGACTGTGTGCCCCGAAGACTCGAGTATAAAGGCCTATAGTACTTGAGAAATATTATGATAAGGGGGGAGATGTTTTTTTGGAATTTGTCAACACAGACGAAATGTGAAATTAACATTTTATTGGATTTGAATATGATATTTAAAAAATTGGTATTTTATTTCCCTCTCTGTTTGGATACCCCCCCCCCCCCATCCATAAAAGAATTGTGCATGGTCCGACCCAATGAATATATACATACATACATACATATATACATACCAATGACAAAACTGCACATGTGTAGCCAGGACTAATCACGAGGGGTGGGGGGGGGGTCTAGAATTTAGGGAGGTGTCAAATCTAACACACACACACACACACACACAAACTCTTTCTCTCTCTCTTGCACACACACACATACATACACACACTTGTTACCCACTCCCCCCCCCCTCCTACAAATATCAACCGACAAGTGATTTCACAAACGCGCAGTTGGATGAAATAATCAATACCTTCCTGGTACTTATACGTCGCATTCGAAACAGCTTCCCTTGATCTCTATTTGACATTTGGAACAATCTATGATCTATTATTTCTCTCTTTTTTTTATTCGTTCGAGTTCTTTGTCTCTAGGTAGGCCTATGTGTGTCCCTACGTAGGCCTACATTTTTCTATGCTGATTTATGTGTATGTAGCCTTTTTGTGTTTTCTGTTTCTCTAGGTGTGTGTATTTTGAGTGTATGTTTATTAGTGTTTTTCCTGTAATGTATGTATGTGTGTGTGTGTGTGTGTGTGTGTGTGTGTGTGTGTGTGTGTGTGTGTGTGTGTGTGTGTGTGTGTGTGTGTGTGTGTGTGTGTGAGCGCGCGCGCGCGAGCGCGCTGCGTGGTCACTGTGTACCTAAGAGAATAATCCAACAGACATTGCGTTTTCCATCAAAAGAAGCGAGAAGCCTAAAAAAATAGTCGCTTGGCCAATACAGCGTGGCAGCGTGGTCATTGGCTTCTATATCCTTCAGTATATACGCATACCTTCTGCGCTTTTTTTAACCTTTCCTTTCCTTGGTGTCTTTCTTTTCATTCATATTCGATTTACAAAATACTCCGATATAGTGCCGTACTCTTAAAATTTACTCAAGCGAATAAATTCATCTGAAGACAAACAACAGCTGATCAACAGGTTCCCGCCATTTTTTTTTTACGGCACCATTTCCTGAAGCAAAAGTAACCCGGGCTAGTCACATTACCTAACACACCGAGTTAACAGATACGATTACTTAAAAAAACGCATTGTCACTTGTTTGGTCTGAAAAAATAAGGGTTTACTGACTATCACTTCCCGCTGTTTCTCACGTGGGTCTCTTACGCTTTTCAAAATCAAGTTTTCGAGTACTTTTGCCACACACACACACATACACACACACACACACGCAAGCACACATATACACACGTAAACACACACACACACCCAAACACACACACACGCAAACACACACACACACAAACACAGAGTTAGCGAGAGAGAGAGAGAGAGAGAGAGAGAGAGAGAGAGAGAGAGAGAGAGAGAGAGAGAGAGAGAGAGAGAGAGAGAGAGAGAGAGAGAGAGAGAGAGAGAGAGAGAAGAAGAAGAATACGCATATTAAAAACACATTCAAAATTTAATCATGATATTTTTCTCAGCGAAAAAACAAAACAAAACAAACATGATACCCAATTAACTACCCAACCATCCAACTGTCCTTATAAACGAGAAATTTCGAATCTTAACGTTGAATATGCATAAATTCATCCTACATATATACATAAATTTACAAATAAAATACACAATAATTTATCCCATAGATAATCAACCGTCAAGCTTTCGTATAGGATGAAGAACACAGACAAGCTATTGTGAAAAAAAGATAAGATATCAAATACGGTACAAAGTGGACATTGTTAACCTAATCCAGGGGCACCATAGAGTTGTCAGTCAAATTCAGGGGCACAGCGGGTATTATGATTAGCCTAATTTAAGGGTACAGTGTGTATATTATTGCCAAATTAAGGGGCATTATTATCATGGCCTAATTTAGGGACACAAAGCACTATTACAGCTCATTTAAGGGACGCAAAAGCATTATTACAGTCTAATTCAGGGACACTGGGACACTTAAATCCACTCCTTTCCGACATTAACTCCTACATCTACCACTTCTTACCCCCTTCTTCCCACTCAACCTCCCACCCCTCCTTCGCTCCCTTATTCCCTCCTCACTCCCCTCCCCCACCCCCTCCTTTTTCTCTACGCCCCCCCCCCTTTTCCTAACAACAACAAAACGATAAAGTCAATTAAAACACCAATACTCAGACTACAAATCATCCTCATAAAAAAAATTAATTAAAACGCCAATACACAGACTATTTCATAAAAAAAATCAAAATCAAATTGGGTAAAAAAAAAAAAAAAAAAAAGACTGCTTGGCTTTCATATCAAATGCAAAACTGGACAAACAACGCGAACAAGTACAGACATTGTTTACCCGTGACCCAAACCCTTGGATGGACGCCATCTTTGTGGATCCTACGTCCACGGCCAAAATTCTATCCCAGTATTTACAAATTCTACACTGACCGGTCGAAGGTCACTTTGCAATAACAGGGTCTGGTTGCAAACTCACAAACACGACAGATATCATGAATGTAAAGAAGTTAAATGCATTTAAGATATTAAGATATAAAGATGTGTGTGTGTGTGTGTGTGTGTGTGTGTGTGTGTGTGTGTGTGTGTGTGTGTGTGTGTGTGTGTGTGTGTGTGTGTGTGTGTGCGTGAGTGATAAATACAAAAAATCTAATGTAGACCATTAGTCTCTCAAATATGGGAAAGTTTATTTATGTACTAGACAAAACACCGATATAGCGTGTCTGTGTCCTCAGTCACACGAGTTAAAAATAAAAGCAAAACAAACGTGTCCCGAAGGCGCCGCCTCCTCTTCTTCCTCTCTTCCTCTTCTACTCTTTTTCCTCTCCTCTTCTTCCTCTCCTTCTCTTCTTCCTCTCCTTCTCTTCTTCCTCTCCTACTCTTCTTCCTCTCCTACTCTTCTTCCTCTCCTTCTCTTCTTCCTCTCTGCCTCTCCTCTTCTCTCTCTCTTCCTCTCCTTCACTTCTCCCTCTCTTCCTCTCCTTCTCTTCTCCCTCTTTTCCTCTCCTTCTCTTCCTCTCCTACTCTTCTTCCTCTCCACTTCTCCCTCTCCTCCCCTCTTCTTCCTCTATCCTCTTCCCCTCCTTCCTCTTCTTCAAAATATCCCGAAATTTTTAACATTCAAAAACAAACGTAAAACTGTCACGCTGTTGCTATGGGCGCCGTAGAACTACAACAAGACAAAGAGGCAGAATATACCCGGGCATCTTGGGTGAAGCGAGGGCGGAGGGAGCGAGAGTACCCAGGGCAGTCACTCCGCGGGTTGAGGAGTCGCGTGGGTGCGCCGTTGGGGGTATTTAGGGAGTGGGGGGGGGGGGAGGTTGCTGATACCAATACCAAGGATCAACGCGGCGGGAGGGGGGAGTGTGAGGGAGGTGGAGAGGAGGGAGAGGGGGGGAAGGGAGTGTGGGAGAGGGGGGGAAGGGAGTGTGGGAGAGGGGGGAAGGGAGTGTGGGAGAGGAGGAAGGGGAGTGTGACAGAGGAGGAAAGACAGTGTGGGAGAGGAGGAAGGGGAGTGTAGGAGAGGAGAGAAGGGAGTGTAGGAGAGGAGAGAAAGGAGTGTGGGAGAGGAGAGGAGGAATGGGAGTGTGGGAGAGGAGGGAGTAAGGGTGAACAGGGACACTGATAACCACCACTAAAAACAAAACCAAAAATAACGCGTCTTGTATTGAAGGAGGGGAGGGGGAGGGGCGGTACCAATACCAAGCAACAACGGCGGAGTAAGAGAGGACCGGAGTGTGGGGGAGGGGGAGGAGGGGGCACGGAGACCAAGGAGGGAAACAAACCGCACACACACCGAGTCAAAATAGTCCGATCGGAGGCTCTCACGGGAATACACACTTCACCACAACACTTACGAATACACTACACTACAGGATATACAACTTCACTACAACACTTACGGATATACAGATTTCTTCACCACAACACTTACGAATATACAAACTCCCCTTTTTCTCTCCTCTCCCTCCCCTTTTCCTATCTCCTCCCTCCTCCTTTTCTCTCCTCTCTCTCCCTTATCTCCCCTCATTATCCCTTTCTCTCCCCTCCCTCCCTTTTCTCGCTCCCTCCCCCTTTTCCTATACCCTCCCTCCCCTTTTTCTCTCCTCTCTCTCCCTTTTTCTGTCCCCTCCCTCCGCCATTTTATCTCCCCTCCCTACCCTTTTCTCTCCCCCTCTCCCTCCCCTTTTTCTCTCCCCCTTCTCCCTCCCCTTTTCCTATACCTTCCCTCCCCTTTTTCTCTCCCTTCCCGCCCTTCTTTTATAAAGGAAGAAATAGCTAAAGGTCATTTACTCTTCCCCCAAAACCAATGAGGAAGGCAGCTGATTTCACTGCCAATGTCCCTTGCTTTTCTATTTCTTTCTTGAAAATCTGCTTCGAGATCCACGCTCCTGTGTCGCCGCAACTTCCGCGATCTTTTAACTTTATGGCCAAAAGGTGTTGAAGTTGCAAGTCGTATCCATTTTGGTGAATATCATTCGCTTTATCAATATTAATGTCCAGGGAAGTGCTTAAGTTATATATTGTATCCATTTTGGTTAATATCATTCTCATTATCAATTACTACTTTCTTTGTCGATGCATACCTGAGGATAGCGTCATACTATGAAAGAAAGAAAGAAAAACTATTCAGGGATTTCTGTATCAATGAGGTTTACTGTTGTCCTAAAAAACGATTCGATTCTATTTCTTCTTGTGGCTGTTTCCTTCTCAACCGAATCTGTGTTCTCACAACCCTGGCAGCCCGACGGTCGAGTAAATTCCATTCATTATAACTGCCACCATAAGTCTAAGTTGACTAACTCCCAAGTCATGCATCAAAGGCTGAAATACGAG
>NC_091590.1:4518310-4530810 GCF_042767895.1 Penaeus vannamei
CCAGGAGGCCCGGGTTCGATTCCCGGCATGGGAATTTATATATTTTTTCTTGTCAAATTAAACGAGGATTACTATTATTTCTTGTCTCCTGGTTGCATTAACAGTGTCTGGGGAATCGATATAGCGTTTGCAAGATAAATGATGCCACGTGGCGTTTGTTGAAACTGATACAGGACTCGTGCAACAATACTAAAGAGCATTGGGTATATTTT
Source organism: Penaeus vannamei (assembly GCF_042767895.1). Lineage (NCBI taxonomy): Eukaryota > Metazoa > Arthropoda > Malacostraca > Decapoda > Penaeidae > Penaeus > Penaeus vannamei. Next base: position 4,518,523 of record NC_091590.1, read on the forward strand.
TATATCACTGAGTTGATTTGTAATATATATAACTCAGTGCGCCTGCTTTAGTTTAAATCTTTATTTTTTAGCAAGCTATTTTAATCTTTCTGTGAGATTGTTTACGTTGAGGATCTGTTTACTGTGTTTATACAAAGAATTAACTATTTGATATATTTCAACAGCATTTCTTCTGTATCTCCACATCTATTATCGCAATTATGTACTAATAGTGAAAGCTTTCGATCTACAACGTTCATCAACTTTCACAGAAATGAATCTGCGCTTGAACTGGTTTACGAAAGCGGACCGAATGCAGACAAAAGGCCTGCAAAACCTGCCTTAAAATAGCACGTACTGAAATGAGCCTCAGTCTACACCGCGAGCAAATATTCACCAGATAGTACAATTAAACTGTTGCCTCTCCTTCGCTAAATAGATGATAATGACGCTTTTAACGCTTTAAACTGCTTACATGTAGTAAAATGAGGCAGTTAACTGAATGATCCGAGACTGCAGTCCCAGCTGGTGCCTACGCGTCCACGCCGACGAGATGCCACGCACAATCTCTCAGGAACCGAGGCTTTTGACGACGCCAAAAAAGCTCTTATTCAAAGCCAGCTGCAGTAAATCCGGACATCCTCATCTAAGAATACGCCTAAATCTCTTCCCTCTTGAGAGAGTGGGACAAGGAGTGGTATTTTGTTGGAGCGCCAGAGAAGATTCTTCGGCCAAGGTCACCAAGGATTAGGAGGACTTACCAACGCGGATGAGATGCTTGCACTGGTTCTTTGGGTAAAATCAACAGACTGTTAAAGAGGTTCGACATTCTAACTCCACCTAATACAAAATGTAAATAAAGCTCTACTTTAAAAAAAGGACAAACGGCATGTCATCAGTAAGAAGGAATAAAAAATGTACGGGAAATGCATCGACACTAAAATTAAGAGCCACCAGCATGTCATCAGTAAGAAGGCATAAAATAGTACAGGAAAGATATTGGTAATTAAATATAATGACCAACAGCATATCATCAGTAAAGAATAAATAAGTAATACATGAAGAGCATCAATATTAACAAATTAATGATCAACAGCACGTCATCAGTAAGAGGGTAGAAAAAATACAGGAAAGGCATTGGTGCTGTACGTAAAACGAACTTTAAGCTATTTGCTGTTGTCTAGAGTAAATTACCATCTGACTAAACTAAGCAACCACTACACATTCCTGTCAAATTATGTTCTTGTAGGTGATACAGGTTTAAACTGATAGAACTAAGCGAACTAAAGAATCCGCACATTTGGACACTGTCAGAACTCTCAAGTATAATGTGCACCATGATTGATTGACTGATTGATATATATAAATATACACATATACGTACGCACATATATACATATACACACATATATACACACACACACACACACACACACACACACACACACACACACACACACACACACACACATATATATATACATATACATATACACATATATATACATATACACATATATATACATATACACATATATACATATACACATATACTATATATACATATACACATATACTATATATACATATACATATAGATATATATACACATATACATATACATATACATATACAGATATATATACACATATACATATACAGATACACACACACACACACACACACACACACACACACACACACACACACACACACACATATATATATATATATATATATATATATATATATATATATATATATATATATATATACAATCGCCGCCTGTAGTAGCAGCAACAGTGTTAGGGTTAAAAGAAGAAAAGTAGTAGTATAGTAGTAGTAGAAATAGAAATAGTAATAGTGGTGGAAGTAATAGTAGATATAGTAGTATTAGTAATAGTAACAGCAGCAGCAGTAGTAATAGTAGTAGTAGTAACAGCAGCAGCAGCAGCAGCAGCAGCAGCAGTAGTATCAGAAGCAATAGTAGTAAAAACAGAAGTACTATCAGAACTAGTAATAGTAGTAGGAGTAATGGTAGTAGTAATTGTAATAGTAGAGGTAGAGGTAGATGTAAGAGTAGGAGTAAAAGTAGATGTAGTAGAAACAGCAGCAGTAGTAGTAGTAGCAGCACTAGTGGCAATTGCAAAACTCCACAAGCCTATAGACGATTCCTCTGAAGTATGAAGTTGTGACCACCAAGAGTAACACAGCAAAGCAGCTTAGCGTGTGAATGCAGCATAATCTAATATAATGTCGGTGGTGTTATTGCCGATAATGGATGTAGCCGTAGTATTTTATCATCAAATACATCCTTACTTGGACACAGCGCTGAATTTATGGTCAAATATCTCAAAAGTTACTGATGGTCGTCTCACAAAATCCAAGCCATTATTTCAAAGCGATGTAGTGAAAAATACCTTTAAAAGAATGTCTGACAAATGCCTGTTTAAGAGAGCAAATACTGTATCGTTATTTATGATATAAAAAATGCTTACACGGGTCCATCTCACATCGAACCTATCGGCCAGAAATGACTGACGAAAAATTGCAAAGTGGCCTTGACAGCATCTGTAGTTATATGTAAATGTGGTAGCTGTATGAATATTTACCGGACCTATTTATGAGCTGTGTGAAAATTTGCAGGACCTATTTTACGAGCTGTATGAAAAAAATGCAGGTCATATTTTAGGAGCTATGTGAAAATTTGCAAAATCTATTTTAGGAGCTGTGTGAAAATTTGCTGGTCCTATTTTACGAGCTGTGTGGAAATTTGCTAGACCTATTTTACGATTGGCTATGGTTTCCGTATTTTTCTGATGGTATATTTCATCTAATGAATAACTTATTCCAGCAGAAAAAACACCATGCACAAAACACATTTCCTGGAAAATGGGACCTGGGTATTCTACATTTTCCTTCGCCATTCACCAGTTGGTATAGACGTAAATCTAACATCTAACGTAAATCTCGTTGATCGAGCGTTACTCACCCAGTTCGGCGTAGCACAGGGCGCCGACGGTGGAGAGGAGGCCTGACACCCCCCACACGATAAGCGCCACGCCAATGCTGCCGCTGTATTCGAGCACGCCCTTGGGAGACACGAAGATGCCCGAGCCCACGATGATCCCCACGATGATCGCGATGCCCTCCGTCAGGCCCAGCTCCTTCTTCAGCTTCACTCCCGACGTGCCTTCTCCGTCGCCGCCTTCATCTCCCTTCGACCCCGTCTGGGAGGAGGTCGCCAGGGGCTCCAACTCTGCCGGCGGGGTTGCGGCTACGTCTTGCGCCGTGGCCATGCTGAAGGCTCTCTCCGGGGACGCGAGGGGCGCAGTGTCGTGACTACGGTGGCGGCGGCGGCGGCGGTGACGGGCTAGCTACCACAGACCGAGATCGCGCAGTGTGGGCAAGGTAAGAACAGGTCCTCCGCACTGACACGCACTAACTGCTCCTCTGCGATTTCCAACCCTTGATTCGACAACGCTGAAGCACTTGTGTACATTCTTAGAACATTTTCACGACTGGCCCGACTAACATGCTCGAGACTGGCGATCCTTCTGAAGGCTGTTTATCGGGGGCGAGGGAGCAAGCGCCGCGATGAACCCATGCAATACCAAAAACACGTTGCCAACTATATCGCCGAACTCGCGCTGTCAAGTCTTCTCGTTCACATCACTAGGTCGACGGACTTGCAACGAGGACCAACTTCTTCACCTTCCTTCAACCTGGAAATAAATGAAAACACTCATTAGTTCATAAATGGGCTAAATAGGGGGGAATCTAGCATCAGCAATCATAAGCATTTAAAACTATTTGCCCCACGTCATTGAGCAAAACATTCTCACTTAGAAGAGGGAGGTGTCAAGAGGGAGACACAGGATATACGTGTCATGCGAGGCAGTACAGTATTGTAATCAGGACAGTGTGAGTTCGGCAGGGCTCCTCTGGCCCGCCCGACGCACACCCACTGCCCTGCATGGCCATTACGCAACATCTGTCCAGCGTGCAGTTTATTTTCTACCACTTTATACCAATATCCGAATGGTCGTTGGATCTGCATGACCTTACATACACACTTTGACCGCCCACCTCTCTCAGGCCAACTGTCAGACGGCGCAGCAAGGACCCCCTCTTTCTCATCACTGGATACCTTACTCTATGAACTCCCCTCCCTCCCTCCCCATCTTCCTTCCCTCCCTCCCTCCCTCTCCTTCTTCCCTCCCTCTCTGCCTCCCCTCTCTCCCTCACTCCCATCACTCCTATCATCTCCAGTCTATCCTCGGAGTAAGACTGGGGCACCTCTACTTGCCGGGAGAATCGAACCACGATATCCGTTCATTTCCACTTCGGTCGGGTACTGGGCATCACCTTACCCGACGTCTGACGCTCGGCACGTGTATCGAGGGCAATTACGGTGCTGTAGATGAACAATATCTGTGAGTCAGCTAGTGTGTGAGGCGGCTGTGGGAAGGTGATGATGTGGGATAATGGTGGATCACAGGAAACTGCTACTTACAGCCTCCCGCCCTCACCCGTGCTCACCCTCACTCACCCGTGCCTCACCCTTGCTTCACCCTCACCCTCGCCTTTGCACTCATCCGTACCTTATCCCTGTGTTTACCCTTCTTTATCATTAACTGTTATGACCCCTAAATCCCCCTTTGCTTTTCCGAACCCTTGCTCCTCCGAAACAACTTTTATCTTTTTGCTTCCTTTGACCTAATTTCTGTGCATTCACATAGTTATTCCTTATCCAAATAATATACAAAAACACACATAATTATCGTCATCATTTATTGGTCGTTTCACCTCTAAAAATATATTTTATGTACTGCGTCAACTTCTCTATCCTTCACTTTCAATGACACGAATATAACACAAAATTCACCCAAAGAAGCTTCCTTCTTACACAAAAAACACGAAATCCAGGTCACATTCTTAAAAAAAACAGACACTGTCTAAACGGACACGAATTTCTTAGCCTCCGCGGTGCATTACCTCTGCTATGCTTTCGCTTCGGTTACTGGAGAGGGCGGCAAACACCCAGTAAACCCACAACTAGCACCCACACGCACACGACTGGGCCACTCAGAGCGCCGCTTCGACACGCCCCGGAGTCGAGACTTCACCCGAGACGATTCAATTTCGGTTCGACTCTCCGGGGTTCGCGTTGGGAGTCTCGGATCTCAAGGTATTTCTATTATGATGCGTAATTGTGCAATCGTTACTATCATGATTATCATCGTTATCGTTATTATTATCACAATGATTATCATCACCATCATAGCTGTTATTGTTATCATTGATATGGTTATTAACATCACTATTATCATTATCCTCATCTCAGATGTTATCATCCTCATTATCAGTATGGTTATTATCATCATTATTATTACCAGTGTTATTATCATTATTACTATCATTATCATCATTATCATAGCTGTTATCATTATCATTATGGTTATCATAACTATTACTATCATTGTTATCATTACTATTACTATCATTGTTATCATCACTATCATTACTATCCTTGTTATTGTTATTATCATTACTATTATCATTGTCAATGTCATCATTATCACTATTGTTGTAACTCTTACTATCGAGTGGCGAAAACTTTACACTCACAACCACACTACTCTACCAAGACTCGAAAACAGGCGCATTTTTACTAATTAAGGCGCTCCCTACATGTGACATGACTGACAACTATAAACAAGGCGCCTCTCAAATCCCTCCTTTGTTCTCGCTTCTCTTCATATTTCAGAGAATTTCGCTCTCACCTTTGTTCTAAGAATAAGGCCAGAGTTTGAATAATACTTTACCGATGCCTGAACTAACAGGTTCCTCCGATATAGATTTTGCCGTTTTTTCGTCTCGATAAAATTTCAAACTGAATAAAAACACACAATAGGGATTAGTCTATATATATCTCAAGCAGTTGGTCTTTTGCGTAATTAACATATAAAAACACGAAAACCTCCCAATTATGTTTAAAACAAGAATCAAACCGTAAAACAAGGTATCATTACACCCACATGCAAATCTCGAGCAATGACGCACTTTCCCAATGCCAATGTTTTGACAACAAATGCACAGAGAAACAACCTTAGCTTGTTTTAGCTTCATCGGCAGCATTTTTACACCCGAGTCAGTATCCTTGGCGACATTTCTATGACGAAACAGCCCGAGAGAACATATACAGTGGCCATTCTAGGAAGCCAGGACATCCTCACGACATACGTACCACTGGACCACATAAACCAAAGATGAACTTGGGTCATACACTTTTGCAATATCTTTGGGATGTGGCAATTAACTTAGGGCATACACTTTTGCAATATTATAGGCATGTGGCGATGAACTTGGGTCATACACTTCTGCAATATCTTTGGGATAAGGCAATGAACTTGGGTCATACACTCCTGCAATATCTTTGGGATAAGACGATTTTAACTTGCAATGTCCCCCCCATCCATTTCTCCTCATTTCATCTGTTCTCTCAACATACACTTCTACAGATATGAACTCATATTTTTAACCCATTGTCCATTTGTCGTCCCGGACATGAGACTCACCTCAAACTATATTTTACGTTCCTATGATTTTTTTAATCGTCTTTTAATTGAGTCTGTCATGGATGATAGCAAACTAAACACCACCATATTTCGAGTGCTTTACCATGGAATAACATGGGAAATATTTCGTACGAAAATAGGCCATAGAACGTCAAGTACGTACTGTACGTGGCGCTGTAAGAGCAGTTTATGTTCGTATGATATGGAACGGAAAGAGGGAGAAGGAAAAAAACTAATTCACACGAGCGAAAGAAGGAGAAGAGAACGTAAAAAGATAGTAAGAGGTAGACCGAGAAAAAAAAAACAAAGAGAGATAAAAGAGACATGCACAGGCTGCAATACTCGCCGCAATACATTATAACAAGCTGTTCATTATAACAACACGTGGAGATATAACATAGAGACATCGCGCTGAACTTTTCGTGTTCCCAGCTGTTCTGAATCATGTTCTAGGTATAAGCGGTTAAATGGTTAGCACTTGTTAGCAAATGATAAGGAGAAATCAAATAAAATCGAATTAAATATATAAAGTAAGTAAGAACAGTTAATAACTATAGCGAATATTCAAGTAAAATGGAGATAAGATAATATCAGATAACCATAATTAATAATCAAATTAATTCGAAAAACGTATTATAAATACTTTAAAAATGAGACTGATAAGAACTCCCTTAACAGATTATTAGACAAACACAAAATTGGTGACTGTACTAATGACATAAATAAATCTAAAGTTGATGTATATACTCGCGAAATTAAAATATGCAAAAACGATTAATTTTTTGGCCGATAACAATCAATCTCTATTCTAATCGGCATTATCATTATTACTGCAACAATGATATTATAGACTATTATCACATTCTCAGTATTAATAACACTACATGGCAACCACAAAAAATGCATTTGGCACAACCCCCCCCCCAAAAAAAAAATAAATAAATAAATAATAAAAAAAAATATATATATACATATATATATGTGTGTGTGTGTGTGTGTGTGTGTGTGTGTGTGTGTGTGTGTGTGTGTGTGTGTGTGTGTGTGTGTGTGTGTGTGTGTGTGTGTGTGTGTAAATATATATACATATATATATATATATATATATATATATATATATATATATAAGAAAACAAAAAAAAATCTAATGTCCAATTTTCCGTTTTTCAGCGCCAACGACTAAGCTACAACACTGGAAATTTGTCCGTGTTCGAAATGTAAACAAGAAGAGCGAACAGAAGTGACCGAGTGGAGTTCCCAGAACCTCGACTCTTCTCTCTTCACCGCGGACGGTTCGTCGAGATCTCAAAAAAGTCCTTTATCGCGTGAATTTGGTGTGTTAGATGAGTGTATTTTATTCAGACAATACCTCACCAAACGACGCACATGTGCTTATAAACATACATACGTCTGTATAATAATATATATAATAATACACATGTAATCTTGCTCATATACATACATACCTATATATAGTAACATATATATTATACACACACACACACACACACACACACACACACACACACACACACACACACACACACACACACACACACACACACACACACACACACACACACATATATAAATATATATATATATATATATATATATATATATATATATATATATATATATATATACTTGACCCCTTTGGTTTACGCACTTGTGTAAATTAATTCAACGTTTTAATCAAACAATTTATCTTAGTCCTAATAATAACATAATTATTAGCATCATCACACCCCCGCTGCAATTATCATTCTCCCTACCACTCCCATTATTCTGAAGAAGAACACGCCCACAAAAGCAACTTCACGTGAATAAGGATGCAAGAGATAACACGAGATACAGTTAGTGAATCAACTGTTATTAAAATGCGCTTCGTTTCGGCTCTTAAGAACTTTATTTGCGAGAAGGTTCACGCGAGTTCAGATTAGTCAGCTCTGTGGTGCGTCATCTTCTACATGTGGTTGTTCATCAATCCAATTCCGAAATGAGCTGATATACAAATTGCGTGTGTGTGTGAAAAAAAAAATATATATATATATACATATATGTGTAATATGCGTGTGTGAGTGTGTGCGTGTGTGTGTGTGTGTGTGTGTGTGTGTGTGTGTGTGTGTGTGTGTGTGTGTGTGTGTGTGTGTGTGTGTGTGTGCGTGCGTATATGTGCGTGTGCGTATATGTGCGTGTGCGTATATGTGCGTGTGCGTATATGTGCGTGTGCATACGTGTGCGTATATGTGCGTGTGCGTATATGTGCGTGTGCGTATATGCGCGTGTGCGTATGTGTGCGTGTGCGTATATGTGCGTGTGCGTATGCGTGCGTGTGCGTGTGCGTATATGTGCGTTAGCGTGCGTGCGTATATATGTCATGCTTCAACTTTCACGATTTTTGCAACATCAGAAAACACTTCCATCGGCATGAAGCAACATTAAAACATTAAAAATATTTAAAAAAAAATAGAAAATAACCCCTTGCGAGATCGTGTGTGAAGCAACCATTCCATACTTCCCAGCGTCATGCAGCCACCGCGTGCATGTTCTTTCTGCTACGTCTGTCTGTCTCATTTTACTCACGTGAAAGCAGAATTCTCAATAACTGCCGTTACTCTCGTCGAATTAACATCGTTTTAGTTTATTTACATTATACGGTCTTTTTAATTTTGTACAATAGACGTGTTAAAAATTGTCTTTACTCTCGTCGAATTAACATCGTTTTGGTTTATTTACATTATACGGTCTTTTTAATTTTGTACAATAGACGTGTTAAAAATTGTCTTTACTCTCGTCGAATTAAAGGCGAGTTTTAGCTCATTTATATTATGTAGTCTACTTTTTTATATTATTTATATTATATTTATATTTATTTTATTTATATTTCTATTATTTATATTTATATTATAATCTATATTATGTAGCCATGGACGTACTCATCTAAGTGAATAATATGAGACATTTAACAAAATCAGATATACCGAACATACAAGACATACGCAGTTTTTAATGATATTCATTATGCAAAATAATAATAATAATAATAATAATAATAATAATAATAATAATAATAAATGAATAAAAAATAAAAAAAAACTCCATCTATGCAAAATTCGCCTGCTAATTAAACACTAATCAAACGAGATCCTTCGTTATAATAAACTTGAGGTCCTTAAAATAGCCTTAAAAATATAAATTCGAGATCCTTTGTTATAAAAACAAAGAGATCCTTAAAAACGCCTTAATATATAAATACGAAATCCTTTCTTATAAAAACAAGAGATCCTTAAAATAGCCTTAAAAATATAAAAGCGAGATCCTTTGTTATCAAACCAAAGAGATCCTTAAAAAGGCCTTAAAAATAAAAATACGAAATCCCTCGTTATATAAACCAGAGATCCTTAAAATAGCCTTAAAAACATAAATACGAGATTCTCTGTTATATAAACCAGAGATCCATAAAAAACCCTGAAAAATATAAATACGAAATCCTCTATTATATAAACCAGAGATCCTTAAAATAGCCTTAAAAATATATATACGAAATCCTTCGTTATATAAACCAGAGATCCTTAAAAAAGCCTCAAAAAATATAAATAAGAAATTCTTCGTTATATAAACCAGATATCCTTAAAATAGCCTTAAAATATAAATTCGAGATCCTTTGTTATAAAAACAAAGAGATCCTTAAAATAGCCTTAAAAACATATATGCAAAATTCTCTGTTATATAAACAAGAGATCCTTAAAATAACCTCAAAAAATATAAATGCGAGATCCTTCGTTATATAAACAAGACATCCATAAAGACGCCTTAGTATATAAATACGAAATCCTTTGTTATATAAACAAGAGATCCTTAAAATAGCCTTAAAAATATAAATACGAAATGCTTCGTTATATAAACCAGATATCCTTAAAATAGCCTTAAAAATATAAATACGAAATCCTTCGTTATATAAACCAGAGATCCTTAAAAAAAAACCTGAAAAATATAAAAGCGAGATCCTTTGTTATATAAACCAGAGATCCTTAAAAAAGCCTTAAAAATAAAAATACGAAATCCTTTGTTATATAAACAAGAGATCCTTAAAATAACCTCAAAAAATATAAATACGAAATCCTTCGTTATATAAACCAGAGATCCTCTAAAACGCCTTAAAAATATAAATGCTGCTTCTACACAGACCGTTACAGCACCGGGGGGGGGGGGGGAGGCAACGACCTGTTAACAAACTCGTTCGCTGTAACTACCAATTAATCTAACTCGTTGACCGTGAAATTGGGGATACCCTTGCCGGCTTCTTGAAGTAGAGGGGGAGAGGGAGAGGAGATGAAGGGGAAGAGATGGAGAAATGAAGAAGAGGGAGAGATGAAGGAGAGGGGGAGATAGAGAATGAAGAAGAGATGAAGGGGAAGAGATAGAGAAGTGGAGAAAGGAAGAGATGAGGGAGAGGGAGAGATGGAAAAGAGGGAGAAAGAGATAAAAGGAAGATATGAAGAAGAGGGAGAGATGGAGAAAAAGGAAGAGGTGGAGAAGGTGGATAAGGAAGAGGGAGAGATGAGGAAAGAGAGAGATGTGGAGGAGAGGGAAAGATGGAGGAGAAATGAGGTGGAGAAAAGGAAGAGAAGGAGAAAAAGGAATGACGAAGAAAGAGGAAAAAGTGGTAGAGAAACGAAGAAGTGAAGGAGAAGTGGAGAAAGGGGAGAGAGAATATGAAGACATCAAGATAAGACCGTCTTTCCCAGACACCCGATCCCACTGCACGAAGACCTTCCCCAATGGTCGCTGACTTACCGTTGATAAGAGATCATAGGGCGAAGGGTAGAGAAGAGGGAAAGAGAGGAGAGAGGGAGAGAAGGAGAGAGGAGAGGGAGAGAAGGAGAGAAGGAGAGAGAATGAGATAAGAAAATGGGAGAGGAGGAGGAGGAGGAAGAGAAGGAATGAGATAAGAAAAAAGGTGAGGGACAGGGAGAGAAAGAGAGAGAATGAGATAAGAAAATGGGAGAGGGAGAGAGAGAGAAAGAGAGAGAATGAGATAAGAAAATGGGGCAGGGGGAGGAAGAGAAGGAGAGGGAATGAGAGAAAAAAGGTGAGGGGGAGGAAGAGAAGAAGAGGGAATGAGATAAGAAAATGGGAGAGGGGGAGGAAGAGAAGGAGAGGGAATGAAATGAGAAAAAGGGAGAGGGGGAGCGGGAGGAAGAAAAGGAGAAGAGGGAATGAGAGAGGGGGAAGAAGAGAAGAAGAGAGAATGAGATAGAAAATGGTGGAGGGAGAGGGAGAGAAGGAGAGGGAATGAAATGAGAAAAAGGGAGAGGGGGAGCGGGAGGAAGAGAAGGAGGAGAGGGAATGAGATGAGAAAATGGGAGAAGGAGAGGAAATGAGATACGAAAATGGGAGAGGGGGAAGAAAAGAAGGAGAGGGAATAAGAGAAAAAAAGGTGAGGGGGAGGAAGAGAAGGAGAGGGAATGAGATACGAAAATGGGGGAGGGGGAAGAGGGAGAGAAGGAGAGGGAATGAGATAAGAGCATGGGAGAGAGGAGAGGGAGAGAAGGAGAGGGAATGAGATGATAAAATGGGAGAAGGAGAGGGAGAGGGAATGAGATGAGAAAATGGGAGAGGGAGGGAAGTGAAGGAGAGGGAATGAGAGAAGAAAATGGGAGAGGGGGAGGAAGAGAAGGAGAGAGAATGAGATGAGAAAATGGGAGAGGGGGAGGAGAAGGTGAGG
>NC_091590.1:4583310-4598310 GCF_042767895.1 Penaeus vannamei
ACCAACCTAAACCAACCTCAACCCAACCTATCCAAACCTCAACCCAACCCAACCTAAACCAACCCCAACCCAACCCAACCCAACCTAACTAACCTCAACTTCCAACCTAACCTAACCTCAACCAGACCCAACCCAACCCCAACTCAACCAGACCCAACCCAACCCAACCTAACCACAACCTAACCAACCAGACCCAACCCAACCCCAACTCAACCAGACCCAACCCAACCCAACCCAACCTAACCTAACCTCAACCAGACCCAACCTAACCTCAACCAGACCCAACCTAACCTCAACCAGACCCAACCCAACCCCAACTCAACCAGACCCAACCCAACCCAACCCAACCCAACCCAACCTCAACCCAACCCAAACCAACCTCAACCCAACCCAACCCAACCTCAACCCAACCCAAACCAACCTCAACCCAACCCAACCCAACCTCAACCCAACCCAAACCAACCTCAACCCAACCCAACCCAACCCAACCCAACCCAACCTCAACCAGACCCAACCCCCAACCCGATCTAAAGAGAAAATGAACCCGAACCCGAATTCCTGAAGCAAGAGCCGACTATCCCCGGTCACCAAAGCGTAACAGAAACGGTGGCTTCGTCTCGGTAATTGGCTTGGCTTTGAAGCTCCGAGACTCTCGAACTCGGCGCCCCTATCTCTCTCTCTCTCGTTTTCTCTCTCTCTGTCTGTCTCTCTCTCGTTCTCTCTCTGTCTGTCTCTGTCTCTCTCTCGTTCTCTCTCTGTCTCTCTCTCTGTCTCTCTCTCGTTCTCTCTCTCTGTCTCTCTCTGGTTCTCTCTCTCTTTCTCTCTCTCTCGTTCTCTCTCTCTCTGTCTCTCTCTCTCTCTCTCTCTCTCTCTCTCTCTCTGTCTCTCTCTCTCTCTCTCTGTCTCTCTCTCTGCGCAGGAACGGGAGAGAAATGTTTTGTGGATGTTTTGTGTTTGAATGTGTTTGTGGTTATGTCTCTTTAGAGTTCTCTCTGTTTTAAAATATCTCTTATTTTCTGTCTCTCTTTATACACACACACACTCTCTCTCTCTCTTTCTCACACAGACTTTCTCTCTCTCTCTCTCTCTCTCTCTCTCTCTCTCTCTCTCTCTCTCTCTCTCTCTCTCTCTCTCTCTCTCTCTCCCTCTCTCTCTCTCTCTCATCAATATCATTTCATGCAAATTCACCGTCCTCTAACCTCTAATATAATCATTCTCGACCTTAATCCATCATCACCAATTCTAATACTTAAACACCAACGCATTCCATTTTTTATTTTATTATTATTGATATTATTATTATTATTATTATTATTATTATTATTATTATTATTATCATCATCATCATTATTACTTTTTTTTTACCGTTCGTCGAAAATAACATACAGCAATTATTATTATTATTATTATTATTATTATTATTATTATTATTATTATTATTAATGTCATCATCATTATTACTTTTTTTTACCATTCGTCGAAAATAACATACAGCAATTATTATTATTATTATTATTATTATTATTATCATCATCATTATTAATATCATCATTATTACTTTTTTTTACCATTCGTCGAAAATAACATACAGCAATTATTATTATTATCATCATCATCATCATCATCATCATCATCATCATCATCATCATCATCATCATCATCATCATCATCATCATCATCATTATTACTTATTTATTTATTTATTCTTTACCACCCGTCGAAAATAACATACAGCAATTAGTACGAAATACATGCGTAATACGAACTCCAATTAGAATAACGAATCTGCTTTTATTAGCTTGGCAATATCACATCAAATTACAAACGCAGAGCCTGATGTGAATAAAGGGGAGGATCCCTCTATAGCGAAAATTAATGACAGGCGGGTTGGCTAAAAGCTTTAAAAAATGTTATTGATAAACGTCAGATAACGAATTCTCATACTTGTGTTTTTATTTATTTATTTATTTGAAAAAAATGTTGGTAAATGTCAGATAATGAATTCCCATACTTGTATTTTTATTTATTTAGTTATTTGAAGTTATTTGAAGAAATGTTGATAAACGTCAGATACTGAATTCGAATGTTTTTATTTTTATTTATTTGTTTATTTGAGAAATGTTGATAAATGTCAGATACCGAATTCTCATACTTGTATTTTTATTTATTTATTTGTTTATTTGAAAAAATATATATATTGATAAATGTCAGATGCCGAATTCGAATACTTGTTTTTATTTGTTTATTTGTTTGAAAAATGTTGATAAACGTCAGATAATGAATTCCTATACTTGTATTTTTATTTGTTTATTTGTTTGAAAAAAAATTTGATAAACGTCAGATAACGAATTCCCATACTTGTATTTTTATTTATTTGTTTGTTTGAAAAATGTTGATAACCGTCAGATAGCGAATTCGAATACTTGTATTTTTATTTATTTGTTTATTTGAAAAAAATGTTGATAAATGTCAGATAGCGAATTCCAATACTTCTATTTTTATTTGTTTATTTATTTGAAAAATGTTATTGATAAACGTCAGATAACGAATTCCCATACTTGTGTTTTTATTTATTTGTTTGAAAAATGTTGATAAACGTGAGATGCCGAATTGGAATACTATTTTTATTTATTTATTTATTTGAAAAAAATATTTATAAATGTCAGATGCCGAATTCTCATACTTGTATTTTTATTTATTTGTTTGTTTGAAGAAATGTTGATAAATGTCATATAATGAATTCCTATACTTGTATTTTTATTTGTTTATTTGTTTGAAAATTTTTTTGATGAACGTCAGATAACGAATTCCCATACTTGTATTTTTATTTATTTGTTTGTTTGAAAAATGTTTATGAACGTCAGATAGCGAATTCGAATATTTTTATTTTTATTTATTTGTTTGTTTGAAAAAAAAAATATATTGATAAATGTCAGATAACGAATTCCCATACTTCTATTTTTATTTATTTATTTGTTTGAAAAATGCTGGTAAAGGTCAGATGCCGAATTCGAATACTTCTATTTTTATATATTTATTTATTTTAAAAATGTGGATAAGCGTCAGATACCGAATTCCCATACTTGTATTTTTATTTTTGTATTTATTGGTTTATTTTTTATTTCAGTTCCTTCTATCGTTCGTTTCTCGTTCCATATCATAAGTGAGGTTTTTATTTTCTTTCGGTTTCTTCTATCGTTCGTTTCTCGTTATATTTCATAAATATTTTTGTTTTACCTCCGTAGGCAACGACCCTACCCCCCTCCCCCCCTCTCCCTTCAAATGATTGGCTGTTAGTCCATAAATTATCGAACTGCCATTTAAGCTGTCACTAATACAGTTCTTTTTTTTTTCTTTAACAAGCTTAGTCATATCTTACACCCTATTACCCTATTATCATCATCATCATTATCTATTTATTTATTTATTTGTTTATTTAGTTATCTTTTTTTTTACATGTCACATTAACGATATTATCATTGTTTATTTATTTATTTATCTGTTATTTATTTTTACATATTACTCTGAAGTTACGCCACATTAACGATATCATCATTGTTTATTTATTTATTTATTTATCTATGTTATTTTTTATACATGTTACCCTAAAGTTGCGTCACATTAATGATTCGCAGCTCATGTCATTAGCCTTATCACGAGTAATGAGAATGGTTACATTAATGACGGTAATGAGATAGTAGAGGACGTTCGTAAACATAAACTTGGTGGAGGTAATAAAGGTAATGATAATAATGATTAGTTACCCCTATTGCACCTAATTAATTCGTGGACTAATGCCATTTAACTTTGGCGTAGACACATCTCTGGCAAAAAAAAAAAAAAAAAAAAAAAAAAAATCAATTCACAACTTTTTAAATTATCCTGCTAATAAAAAAACTAAACAACGCTACCAAAAATATTACCTCTCTGGCGGAGGTAATAACAAAAATGATAATGATAATAATATTAATAATGATAATGATGATAATCTTAATAATAATGATATTAATATTAATGATAATGATAATAATATTAATATTAATGATAATGATAATAATATTAATAATAATGACAATGGTAATATTGATAATGATAATAATGACAACAGTAATTATGAAATTGATAATAATAATATCAATCATCATTATCACCATCATAATCATTAACCTTACTATCATCACAATCATTAACCTTACTATCATCATAACAACAACCACAATACCAATAATAACAATAACAATCCCAACAAGCAGTTACGCCTTTTCACACGAGGGGGGGGGGGGTAGGGGTAAGGGCCTGGGAGTGGGGGTCGAGGCAGAGAACACGAGAAAATGCCACAGGACACGAGTGAATAAAGATGGGGGGAGGGAGGGAGGGAGGGGGGAGAGGGATAGAGTGACAAAGTGGGAAGGTCACTTTGGTTGGGTTTCAGTCACTAAGTGTACTTTGTTTAGTAATAGGGTATTTGTTCAGTTCCTGTTGTTGTTGTCATTATTCTATTATCTGGTATCATTGTTGTTATTATTATTATTGTTATTATTATATCTATTATCATTATTATCAATATTATTATTACTATTATCATTATTTTGTTATTATTATTATCATTTTTGTTATATATATACATTATATGTATATATATATATATATATATATATATATATATATATATATATATATATATATATATGTATATATATATATATATATATATATATATATATATATATATATATATACACATATATACACACACACACACTGTTAAGAGTGCGTTCGCTTTATCATATTAATTGTTTTATCTTAGCTATATGTATATATATATATATATATATATATATATTTCTCTCTCTCTCTCTATCTTTTCTTTCCTTTTTTTTTGTTTTGCCTCTTTTTTTTATCGACTCTCTTTTGAGCTTTGTTCTCTTCGTCTTCGTCCGAATCGTTTACCTCACTTTTTACCCATTTTTTCTCTTAATATCTTTGCATTTGTTGCGGTGTCTATTGATTTTCGAAAGAGCTTTGTGCCATCATGTTCAATCTTCTTTTGTCTGTATCGTTAGGCCTATTTTCTTACCCCTTTCAATTCCAGATTCCAATTTTCACTCCCGCTGATCTAAACAACAACCATCGTAGAATTTAGACACTAAATCATTAAACATCAACTGTACTCCCTTTATGTACAGTCTTGTTCACCCTATACCCTCTTTTGTTCATAATGTTCTTCTTTCATGTACAGTCTTGTACACCCTATACCCCCTTATGTTCATAATATTCATCTGTTACATCTCGTAAGTGTTTGCTTAGGCTGTACAAAGGGAATGAGTGAAAGAGCTGGATGTGTAAACAATTTGTCTCTATGAAATTTTAAGAATATGTGCTCATCGAAAATGGATGAGGCAGTCGCTAAGAATGGAGTGATCTAAGAATAATGGCATATCCATTTATCAGATGATGTATGATGTATAATTTCATTGACACGGACACTTTAGGTAGTGCGTACCATTAGTTATGGTAGTGTAGGAGTTACCGTTGACTAATTTGCAAGGCTAATGGACAAATTGAAGTAAAAAGAATTATGATTTTGAGCCGTATGGAATTAGTGGTAATATGTGTAATATTCAACGTTAGCATTAACGTGGCCATCACTCCGGAAAAAAAATCGATCATTCTCTTAAAGATTATATTTTCACGACTGCGATTATGCTTCCATTTTGTCACTGTAATAATTGTCGCCGCAGTATCTCTTTATTGATCTTGTCTCCTGTGCGTCCATATGTATACACTTATGTAAACTATACATACACACACAGCTTGGACAATAGATAGATACAACGAAAAACAAAAAACATTCGGAAAAATATTTAAAAATGTGAACGAATGAATATAAGTTTACCAATGTACACCAGCTCCATTCACCAAGATGGGATGGTCCACGTTCCCCATTCATTGGATTATACATATATCTTCATCCTCTATTACGCTATTCTGTTTGTTTCGATACCATTTTGAACATTACAGCGAAAGCCTTTTATTCTCCTGTGCTATTAAACGACAAGGGGATATTATCCACATGCTATTCGCGATCAGCTACGCTTTTCCCTTTCACTCACTGTCCCCCCTCTCTATCTATCTGTCCTCTCTCTCTCTCTCTCTCTCTCTCTCTCTCTCTCTCTCTCTCTCTCTCTCTCTCTCACTCTCACTCTCTCTCTCCCTCCCTCCCTCCCTCGCTCTATCTATTTATTTCTCTCTCTCTCTCTCTCTCTCTCTCTCTCTCTCTCTCTCTCTCTCTCTCTCTGTCCCCCCTCTCTCTGTTCCCGCGCTCTCTGTCCCCTCTCTCTCTCTCTCTCTCTGTCCCCTCTCTCTCACTCTGTCCCCTCTCTCTCACTCTGTCCCCCTCTCTCTCTCTCTCACTCTGCCCCCCCCCCCCTCTCTCTCTCACTCTGCCCCCAACCTCTCTCTCTCTCTGCCACCCCTTCTCTTTCTCTGCCCCCCCTCTCTCTCTCTGTCCCTCTCATCCTCTTTATTCCACAGCTCTGCCCCTCTTCCCTTTCCTTTCCCTCCCCCTCTTCCGTCCTCCTATCCACGACCGGCTATGCTTTCCCCTCATTCTCTGCCCCCCCCCCCTCCCCTCTCTCTCTCCCTGTCCCTCTCATCCACTTTACTCTACAGTTCCGTTCCTCTTCCCTTGCCTTCCCCTCCCCCTCGCCCCCTGCTTTCCCCCCTCTCCCCCCGGTCCTCCTTATCCCCTCCTCCCCCCTTCGCTAAAGCAGGGGTCTCCCAGGATACGCATGCAACATTAATGAGCCGTCAATAAGGATGAGAATTGCAATCGATACCGATCGCAAGAGTGTCAGAGGCGGGTGGCCATCGTCGCTTCAGCTGATGGAAGGGGATGGACCTTTAGCGTCGCCTCTTCGTTGTGACATCATCGTTATGCGTTGGAATAGATGAAAGGGATGTGTCTCTGCCTCTGTTTCCTCATCATGCCATCGCCCAGTTAGAATAGATAAAGGAATCGTCAGCTGATAAAAGGGGATTTGCCTCTGCCTTCTTCGTTGTCCTATCGCCCAGTTGGAATAGATAAAGGAATCAGCTGATAGAAGGGGATTTGCCTTTGCCTTCTCGTTCTCGTTATGCCAATATCCAGTTGGAATGGATAAAGGAAAGACCGGATGCTTGATGGTATATTTCAGCTGATAGAGGGGGATGTGTCTCTGGTTCTTCGTTGTGCTATCGCCTAGTTGGAATAGATAAGGAATCGTCAGCTGATAAAAGGGGATTTGCCTCTGCCTTCTTCGTTGTCCTATCGCCCAGTTGGAATAGATAAAGGAATCAGCTGATAGAAGGGGATTTGCCTCTGCCTTCTCGTTCTCGTTATGCCATCATCCAATTGGAATAGATAAAGGAATCGCCAGCCGATATGCCGCTGCCTCTATGTTATGCTATCGCTCAGTTGGAATAGATAAAGGAATCAGCTGATAGAAGGGGATGTTCCTTTACCGTCCTATCTTCGTTATGGCATCTCCCAGTTGGAATATATAAAGGAATCAGCTGATAAAAGGGGATGTGTCTCTGCCTCTGTTTTCTCGTTATGCCATCATCCAGTTGGGATAGATAAAGGAATCGTCAGCTGATAGGGGATATGCCTCTGCCTCTTCGTTGTGATATCGCTCAGTTGGAATAGATAAGGGAATCAGCTGATAGAAGGGGATGTACCTCTGCCTCTTCGTTATGCCATCACCTGGTTGGTATAGATAAAGGAATCGTCAGCTGATAGAAGGGGATATGCCTCTGCCTCCATATTATGCTATCGCCCTGTTGCAATAGATAGAGGAATCAGCTGATAGAAGGGGATGTACCTTTAGCGTCGCCTCCTCGTTATGACATCATCGTTATGCGTTGGAATAGATGAAGGAAAGGCCGGATGGTTGAGAGGAATCGTCAGCTGATAGAAGGGGATGTGTCTCTGCTTCTTCGTTGTCCTATCGCCCAGTTGGAATAGATAAAGAAATGGCCGGATGCTTGAGAGGAATCGTCAGCTGATAGAAGGGGATATGCCTCTGCCTCCTGCCATCATCCAGTTGAAATGGATAACGGAATCAGCTGATAGAAGGGGATGTACCTTTAGCGTTGTCTCTTCGTTATGACATCATCCAGTTTGAATAGATAAGGACTGGCCGTATGCTTGATAGCATTCTTTTCACCCGTGTAAACAATCGGAATTTAGCATCCAAGAATTCTTTTATCGTTTCTGTGTAGTACTTGACCAAGTATTTGTTTATATCATGAGAAACGTAACTAGTCTTCTGTAAGTACTTGACCAAGAATTTTTTATACTACGAAATTGATATGGTCTTCTGTACAGTACTTGACCAAGAATTATTTCATCCTGCGAAATTTATCCGGTCTTCTGTACAGTACTTGGCCAAGAATTATTTTATTCTACGAAACGTAACTGGTCTTCTGTGCAGTACTTGATAGTCATACAAAATCCCCCCTTTTTCCCAGGCAGTCTGATACTGTATAAAACGAAAAAGCTTATATAACAGAAACATATACATACCCACTGAGATACAGTATGAGTACCAAGATCGACCAATTTACCTGATACCACATTCTGACATTTCCGCGAGAGAACCGGAGCAATACCCAACGATTCAGGGGTATTGAAACCCCGAGAAGAACCAGTTGTTGAAACCACATTTCCTTATCTTGCAATTCAGTTAATACGACAACCAAAATCAGCATTTAGATAAGGGCGCTTTGAATAATCTAGTATTTTGTGATATTTACCTCGGAAAGAAGCTCGTTAGTAGTCTAAATCCATATGGAATACAACGAATATTTTATCGTGTTGCAGATATAGTACGTTGTAGGCGTGTTGAATGTTATTGGCTTGATGTTGCATGTGCAATACCTGTTTTCCAGTTGGTTGGTCAATACGTCACTTTTATGGGTTTTTGCGCATACTGATTATGTTTTTATAAGTATGTGACATAACAAATATGTTAAATATAACTACAAGGAGCGTGAGATTCCTATAAAGACTATATCGAACTCCGTAGGAAAAACATACTGGCAAATGTACACGCACGCACGCACGCAGACGCACACACACACACACACACACACACACACACACACACACACACACACACACACACACACACACACGCACGTACACACACATATATGTAAATCTATATTTCTACACAAATATATATATATATATATGCATATTGTAATGAGGGAGATTTTGATTGCTTCGAATGGATAGCAGCGCTGTGAGATTTACTTTGAACTTCTAGTCGTGTTGCAATATTAAATAGATCATCAATTCTGTTCTGGTAGTTAAACTATTTCACAGTACTTTGCACAAATCCTTGTGAGCGTGTGATTGATATCCTTCACTAAGCTGAAGGATTACTGCAATTCGTCTGTGCAATTTCTATCCATGCAATTATAATAAGCTTACACACACATGTACACACACGCAAAACACACACACACACACACACACACACACACACACACACAAACACACACACACACACGTACACACGCACCCACGTGCACACACACTCGCACACACAAATACCCACACATACACTCGCACACACACAAATACCCACACACACACACACACACACACACACACACACACACACACACACACACACACTCTCGCACACACAAATACCCACACATACACTCCCACACACACAAATACACACACACACACAAACACACACACACACACACACACACACACACACACACACACACACACACACACACACACACACACACACACGCGCACACACGCACGCACGTACACACACACTCTCGCACTCACAAAAACCCACACATACACTCACACACACACAAATACCCACACATACACGCGCACACACACAAATACCCCCCCCCCCCCACACACACACAAGCACAAACGATTATTTTTTTATGTATATTAAATCGATACACCTTTATTATTGCCAAGTGGAGGGTTTTTCAGTATAGTTACTGTGGAAGTAATGGGTTCCTCTAATAGTTTGTTTAAGATGATAAATTCCTTGACAGCTGACAGTATCTCCTGTGCGGTGTTGTATGATGTGCAGAATGGGTTGTAAGTGTAGAATGTATTATAAAAAAAAATATATTGTGTGATTAGATTGATAAACATGTATATACACGTATATGTGTATATATGTATGTATATGTAAAGATTTATATGTGTATATACATATATATATATATATATATATATATCATTATATATATATATATCTTTATCTCTCTCTATGCGCACACAAACACACACACAAACTTATATATGTATACACACACGCGCGCGCACACACACACACACACACACACACACACACACACACACACACACACACACACACACACACATATATATATATATATGTGTGTGTGTGTGTGTGTGTGTGTGTGTGTGTGTGTGTGTATACACATATAAATCTTTACATATACATACATATATACACATATAAGTTATGTATATGTTTACCTAATTACACAATATATATATTTTTTTATAATACATTCTACACTTACATATATATATATATATATATATATATATATATATATATATATATATATATATATATATACATATATATATATATATGTATATACACATACACATACATACACACACATACATATACACACACACACATACATGTGCGTGTGTGACATGCGCACAAAGGTGAAATACACACGACAACTGATGGTCCGACTCCTTATGAGTATATTTTGGTGTCTTTCGTCTCCTAACAATGCATTACTCAAGGTCTATATAAGTACAGGTTTCGTCACTAAGCCACTCAAATTCTCGCGTATGACGTCACTTGGCTCACTAAGCCACTCAAATTCGTCCGTTTCGCGAATGACGTCACTTGGCGTAGATACTTGGGGGTTCGACGCTAATCGTGTCGTCATACTTATATAGACCTTGGTATTACTTACACGAGGTACGTAAATACAGCATGCACTAATATTCTTCAATTTTCCAATAACTGGATACATTGTTTGCTATTTGCTATAAATTGGTAAATTGTTTGCCGAAGACTATTTCAATGAAGCTTTCTATCTTCAGATTCCGGGAATTAACTCACTAGTATTGCTTTAGCCAATATGATTTAATCCATTTTCATTTTCCTGTCATCATATTTACCGTTGTCATTTTCACTATTATTATTTTCTCCGGTATAATTTTTTAACATTGTCATTTTCCCAAATGTAATTTTCCCCATTGTCATTTTCACCATTACCATTTTCAGCTTCATTATTGTTTTCATCACCATTTTCACCATTATCACTTTCCCTATTATTTTCCTGTATCCTTTTCATTGTAAATCATTTATACCATTATCAGTTTCACCATCATTTGTTCCATCATCTTCACCATCATTATTCTCTCCACCAACATCATTCTCTTTTCACCATCACCATTTTACCATCATTTTCACCATCACCATTATCTCCACCACCATTTTACCATCATCTTCACCATCATCATTTCTCCATCATTTTAAGCATCACCATTACCCCCACCATCATATTCACCACCACCATTACTGCACCATCATCTACACCACCATTTTCTCCACCACCATTCTCACCACCACCATTACCTTCACCATCACCTTCACCACCACCAATACCTCCACCATCATATTCACCATCACCATTATCTCCACCATCATTCTCACCATCACCATTTTACCATCATCCTCACCATCACCATTTCTCCATTTTCATCACCATTTTACCATCATCTTCACCACCACCATTTTCTCCACCACCATTCTCACCACCATCACCATTACCTCCACCATCAATTCACCACCACCATTACCTTCACCATCACCACTACCCCACCATCATATCACCATCGCCATTATCACCACCATTCTCACCATCACCATTTTACCATCATCCTCACCATCACCATTTCTCCATCGTTTTCTCCACCACCATCACCATTACCTCTACCATCACCTTCACCACCACCATCTTCACCACCACCACTACCTCCACCATCATCCTCACCACCACCATTTTCTCCACCACCATTCTCACCATCACCATTTTACCATCATCCTCACCATCACCATTTCTCCATCATTTTCTCCACCACCATCACCATTACCTCCACCATCATCCTCACCACCACCATTTTCTCCACCACCATTCTCACCATCACCATTTTACCATCATCCTCACCATCACCATTTCTCCATCATTTTCATCATCACCATTTTCTCCACCACCATCACCATTACCTCTACCATCACCTTCACCACCACCATCATCTTCACCACCACCACTACCTCCACCATCATCCTCACCACCACCATTCTCACCACCACCACAATTACCCCACCATCATCTTCACCACCACCATTACCTCCACCATCATATTCACCATCACCATTTCACCATCATTTTCACCATCACCATTTCTCCATCATTTTCACCATCACCATTATCTCCACCATCATATTCACCATCACCATTATCACCACCATCATCTTCACCATCACCATTAGCTCCACCACCACCATCTTCACCACCACTTTCTTCAACATCATCCTCACCATTTTCACCACCATCATCCTCACCACCATCACCATTACCTCCACCATCACCTTCACCACCACTATTATCTCCACCATCATTCTCACCATCAACATTTTACCATCATCTTCACCATCACCATTTCTCCACCACCATCACCATTACCTCTACCATCATCTTCACCACCACCATTATCTCCACCACCATTTCCTCCATCACCATTTTACCATCATCTTCACCATCATCATTTCTCCATCATCTTCACCATCACCATTTCTCCATCATTTTCACCATCACCATTTCTCCATCATCTTCACCATCACCATTTTACCATCATTTTCACCATCACCATTACCCCCACCATCATTCTTACCACCATCACCATTACCTCCACCATCAATTCACCACCACCATTACCTTCACCACTAACCCACCATCATATTCACCATCACCATTCTCACCATCACCATTTTACCATCATCCTCACCATCACCATTTCTCCATCATTTTCATCATCAC
Source organism: Penaeus vannamei (assembly GCF_042767895.1). Lineage (NCBI taxonomy): Eukaryota > Metazoa > Arthropoda > Malacostraca > Decapoda > Penaeidae > Penaeus > Penaeus vannamei. Next base: position 4,596,448 of record NC_091590.1, read on the forward strand.
CATTTTCTCCACCACCATCACCATTACCTCTACCACCATTTCCTCCATCACCACCACTACCTCCACCATCATATTCACCATCACCATTTTCTCCATCACCATTCTCACCACCACCATCATTACCTCCCCCACCATCACCACGACCTCCACCATCATCCTCACCACCACCATCATTCTCACCATCACCATTTTACCATCATCCTCACCATCACCATTTTACCATCATCCTCACCATCACCATTTCTCCATTTTCATCCTCACCATCACCATCACCACCACCATCATCCTCACCATTCCTTTCCCCGGACGTCGAGAGAAGGAATCCCCAACGAACGAAGCCGGGTCAGGATTCGAGCCGAAGCGTCGAAACGAAACGAATTTTTTGGGGTTTTGCTCATTAAGGAAATATTTCGCAGTGCAGTGTCCCGTTTCGTCCGGGTTCGGCGGGGGAACGAAGTGATGGTGTGGTATTGATAATGATATTGATCATGATACCGATAGCGGGGATTAACTCAGGGGTGGATTTACTCCCATTTATATACATGCAGTTTGTGTTGCTGTGTCCGTGTGTGTGTATGTATGTATGTGTATATATGTGTACATTTATATATATATATATATATATATATATATATATATATATATATATATATATATATATATATATATATATATATATATATATATATATATATATATATATATATATATTTATAGACACATACACGCACACACACGCACACACAAATATATATATATATATATATATATATATATATATATATATATATATATATATATATATATATATATAATGTATATATATATGTATATATATATTTTTTCTTTCTTTCTTTTACTTTTTTCTTTTTTTCAGCACGGTAGTGTATTTCCATTCATCATATATATATATATATATATATATATATATATATATATATATATATATATATATGTGTGTGTGTCTGTGTGTGTGTGTGTGTGTGTGTGTGTGTGTGTGTGTTTGTACGTATATATATATATATATATATATATATATATATATATATGTATATATATGTATATGTATATAATATATATACATATATGTATGTCTATCTGTCTGTCTATCTATGCATGTACAGTATTTATATGTGTCTGTTTACGAACACATACACACACAAACACACACATATATATATATATATATATATATATGTCTGTGTGGAAATAGTCCGATAAAGTGAGTCAGACGCACATATGAACAAGAAATACAATCACCTGAACAGGAATCCCAATCCCGAGATCATTTAAAGGGGAAACCGCATAACCGGCCTTCATTTGGACAAAACACCCAGTCACGAAATTGTTATTGTTATGAAATTGTTATTCACTTTTGCTTTATGTAATTAAAGTTTATCCACGCTGTTCCGTTCTCGCACATTTTGATAGTGAAAGATGGAATGTTTTGAAGTTAGGGATAAGTGGTCGTAAATTATTTGAATGTATGGCAAAAAAGCGATGATGATGATGATGGTAATAATGATAATGATAAGAATATGAGATATATATCCACGTATTCACACACACACACACACACACACACACACACACACACACACACACACACACACACACACACACACACATATATATAGATAGATAGATATTCATATATCTATCGACCTGTCTATCCATCCATCTATCTATATCTATACAGAAATCTAGCTATCTATCTATATCATTCTGCTTGTGTGTGTTGTGTTTGTATGTATACGTATATGTATCATGTACGTACAAACACATATATAGCGATAAGATAAATTTCCAAAATACAATTTCGTATAAAAGAGGAGACAAAAATACCATTTATCAAAACAGAAA
>NC_091590.1:4605810-4608310 GCF_042767895.1 Penaeus vannamei
TTGTTATGCTATTGTTATCATTATCATTTTATCATCATTATGACTATCATTATCAGTAGCATTGTTACTATCATCTTTATTATTACAATTATTATTGTCACCATCATTATTATCAACATTATCATCAGCATTCTTATCTTTCCCATGCTATCATTATCTCCATCATCATCATTATCACCATCATCACCATCATAATCACCATCATCATCATCATCATCATCAGTAACAGCATCTCCAACCCCACCCAGAACACCAAGGTCAAAACACACACACACGCGCGCGCGCTCACAAAATAATAATAATAAATAGATAAAATAATAAAAATAAATAAATAAATAAAACGAAAAAAACAGCATTTTTCAGGCACAATTTTGCGTGTCCCTCTTCGTCAGGTGGTGATATTAGCCTCTTTGTCAAGGGACCGAAAGGGGATGCGTTGAATCAATAGCACGTGTCAATTGCAAGAGATATATTGCCTGTTGTTTGTGGGTGGTGATGGCATCGTGGTGGAAGGACGAGGCACGGGCGAGTGTGTGGTCGGGTCGAGGTTTGTGTGGATAGAGTCTGGTGTGTGTTTGTTTGTGTGCGTGTGTATGTATGGGAGAGAATGTGTGTATGGGTGTGTGTTTGTTGTGTGTCTGTGTTTTTTTTGTGTGTGTGTGTTTTTGTGTTTGTGTGTGTGTATGAGAGAGAGTGTGTTTATGTGTGTGTGTGTGTTTTTGTGTGTTTGTGTATGTGTGTGAGAGAGAAAGAGTGTATGTATGTGTGTGTTTATGTACGCGTTTGTGTGTGTGTGTGTGTTTATGTCCGTGTGTGTATGTGTCTTTGTGTGTGTGAGAGAGAGAGAGAAAGAGAAAGAAAGAATGTGTCTGTATTCTTCTTTTTAATTTTATTTATCATTACTATCATTATCAGTTCATGTAATTATTAGTATCCTTATTTTTTCGAGAAACAAAAACAAAAATAACTGCCATGAACTCGAATAGTATTTTGCAAATTATATATATATATATATATATATATGATATATATATACATATATATAGATTTTTTTTTTTTTTTTCTTTTTTTTTTTTTTTTATTTTTTGAGGGGGCTGTTTTCTGTGAACAAGGATGGTGTTGAATTCTGTGAAATCAAATCCTTTTTATGTGAACTATTATGGGTAGGATGGTCTTTTAATCTTTTTTTTATCTGAGTTTTATTTTATACGTGAGTTTTGTCATGTAGATTTGACATTTTTTTTTTAAATCTAGTTTTGTTTTTTTTTATGAATGTGAGTTTTGTCATATATTTGTTTTTTTTTAATCTTTTTCTTCTTTATTTTCCTTATTTTTTCTTAATTCTTCTTTTTCTTTTCTTTTTTATCTATTTTTTTCTATGAACACGACTCCTATGACGTCACAACTGCGATGTCCTTTCCGTGAACTCGCGAGGTTTGTCGTCTCTCTTTTTTTCTTTTTCTTTTCTTCTTTATTTTCCTTTTTCTTCTTTGTCGTCTCTCGAAAGGAATCCCTTTTTGATCGCGATGAATTTCATGCTTGGGGTTGCGAGGGAAGTTGCCTGACAGGACCTTTCTCGGATGCAATTCGAGGATTTTTTTCTTCTTTTTTTTTCTTTTTCTTCTTTGGCTTTATTTTTCTTCTTCCTTTTCTCTATTTTTCCCTTTTTGCTTCTTTTTTCTTATTTATTTTCCTTTTTTCTTTTTCTTTATTTTCCTTTTTCTTCTTTTTCTTTATTTTCCTTTTCTTCTTTCTTTATTTCCTTTTTCTTCTTTGTCGTCTCTCGAAAGGAATCCCTTTTTGATCGCGATGAATCTCATGCTTGGGGTTGCGAGGGAAGTTGCCTGACAGGACCTTCCTCGGTTGCAATTCGAGGATTTTTTTTTCTTTTTTTCTTTTTCTTCTTTGGCTTTATTTTTTTCTTCCTTTTCTCTATTTTTCCTTTTTTTGCTTCTTTTTTTCTTATTTATTTTCCTTTTTTCTTCATTTTCCTTTTTCTTCTTTTCTTTATTTTCCTTTTTCTTCTTTCTTTATTTTCCTTTTTTCTTCTCTGTCGTCTCTCGAAAGGAATCTCTTTTTGATGGCGATGAATTTCATGCTTGGGGTTGCGAGGGAAGTTGCCTGACAGGACCTTTCTCGGTTGCAATTCGAGGATTTTTTTTCTTTTTTTCTTTTTCTTCTTTGACTTTTTCTTTTTTTTCTCTATTTTTCCTTTTTTTGCTTCTTTTTTATTTATTTTCCTTTTTTCTTCTTCATTTTCCTTTTCTTCTTTCTTTATTCCCCTTTTTCTTCTTTCTTTATTTCCCTTTTTCCTCTTTCTTTATTTCCCTTTTTCCTCTTTTTGATCGCGATGAATCTCATGCTTGGGGTTGCGAGGGAAGTTGCCTGACAGGACCTTCCTCGGATGCAATTCGAGGATTTTCTTTCTTTCTTTTTTTCTTTGTCTTTATTTTTCTTCTTCCTTTTCTCTATTTTTCCTTTTTTTTTGCTTCTTTTTTTC
>NC_091590.1:4613310-4615810 GCF_042767895.1 Penaeus vannamei
AAGAACATGTCAGATAGCCCTTGATGATAGCCTTTAGGATAAAGGACATGTCAAATAGCCTTTAAAATAAAGAGCATAGCCCTTGATTTGAACTGTGATATGATGGAGTAAGAATATGGAAGCGTGTCGGGTATTGCCAAACTCACAAGCTGGTATTATTAAGCAGCCTCTGTTGAAACGTGTCTGTTATATGGATGAGATTTTCTTTGTTGTTTGTTATTTTGCTTTCTTTTTCTTACCTTTCTTTTTTTTCTCTCTCTCTGGCGCTCTCGCTTTCGCTTTCTTTCTTTCTTTTTCTCTATTTCTTTCTGTCTGCTCTTTCTCTCTCTCGCTCGCTCACTCTTTCTTTCTCTCTCTCTCTCTCTCTCTCTCTCTCTCTCTCTCTCTCTCTCTCTCTCTCTCTCTCTCTCTCTCTCTCTCTCTCTCTCTCTCTCTCTCTCTTTCTCTCTCTCTCTCTCTTTTTACTGAATTAGAATTTAGATTTTAAACACGCACCTAAACATTTAATCCAACGACGAAAACCATGAATCAGATTACGACCATAAAACTCACATCATAAATCGTATTTTTTAATAATCAAAACAATACCCAAGAGCAGTTAATTTTCACATTTTTTCTCCTCCTCGAGTCAAAGAATCAAACACTCATCCCTTTAAAGACATTCGTATGCAAATGAGAGTGAGAAACGATCCGATCTGATAAGGTTTTCACGAGCACGTACCTGCCCCTTGCTAGACACACCAAAGGGTGACTCGCTCCTGCTCGCTCGCCTTTGGGAAAGCTTTCGTTGGTACGTCTTTTTTTTTTCTTTTTTCTTTTTTTTTTTTTTTTGGGGGGGGGGTTATTCGTTGTATGACTGTTGTTGTTTGTTATTCATGGGTTGTAACTGTATTTTTATTTATTATTATTATTTTTATTTATTTTTCATTTTATATATATTTTTTTTATTTTTTTTTTGGGGGGTGGGGCTTATTCACTGAATAACTTATCAGTATCACCTGTCTTTTGTTTATTTTACTGTGTAATTTTTATGATGATTATTCATTTTTATTATTATTCATTTTTTGACACGCATTTTTTTTTGGGGGGGGGGCTTATTCATTGTCCAAGTTTGTCATTTATTGCTTATCATTATCTTTATCACCTGTCACTCTCTTATTTATCGTAAAACTTCATAGGCTATTATTCATTACCAGCCATTTTTCTGCTAATGCACTGCATAATTGAATAATTAAATTCTCTATTGCCAGCAGCTGTTGCCATTTTATTCACTGCATCGCTGTACATATTATTAATTACCACCAACTGTTGTCTGTTAACATATTACATAACTTTATTTTTCGCGCCGGAAAAAATCCTGCTAACAAGTCATCACATTTCGGCGTGACATAAATTTGACTAAATATGAGAACAGATTAGTTAAACAAGCATGCTGCATATTTTCATTTTCGAAAACACAACACAGCTCTTGGGAATTGCCAAAAGGAATATATATTATCACAGTGTCGAAAAAAGGAATATTTATCACCACAATGTCCAAATAAAGAGTATATGTTTCCACAATGTCAAAATAAGGAATATATATCTCCACAATGTCCAAATATGGAATATATATCCCCACAATGTCCAAATATGGAATATATATCTCCACAATGTCCAAATATGGATTATATATCTCCACAATGTCCAAATATGGATTATATATCTCCACAATGTCCAAATATGGAATATATATCTCCACAATGTCCAAATATGGAATATATATCTCCACAATGTCCAAATATGGATTATATATCTCCACAATGTCCAAATATGGATTATATATCTCCACAATGTCCAAATATGGATTATATATCTCCACAATGTCCAAATATGGATTATATATCTCCACAATGTCCAAATAAGGAATATATATCTCCACAATGTCAAAATAAGGAATATATATCTCCACAATGTCCAAATATGGATTATATATCTCCACAATGTCCAAATATGGATTATATATTTCCACAGTGTCCAAATAAGGAATATATATCTCCACAATGTCCAAATAAGGATTATATATCTCCACAATGTCAAAATAAGGAATATATATCTCCACAATGTCCAAATATGGATTATATATCTCCACAATGTCAAAATAAGGAATATATATCTCCACAATGTCCAAATATGGATTATATATCTCCACAATGTCAAAATAAGGAATATATATCTCCACAATGTCCAAATATGGATTATATATCTCCACAATGTCAAAATAAGGAATATATATCTCCACAATGTCCAAATAAGGATTATATATCTCCACAATGTCAAAATAAGGAATATATATCTCCACAATGTCCAAATATGGATTATATATCTCCACAATGTCAAAATAAGGAATATATATCTCCACAATGTCCAAATATGGATTATATATCTCCACAATGTCAAAATAAGGAATATATATCTCCACAATGTCCAAATATGGATTATATATCTCCACAATGTCAAA
>NC_091590.1:4630810-4633310 GCF_042767895.1 Penaeus vannamei
CAGCATAACGTAAACAGGGAAGTATATCGAAATATTCATAGCCTCGAAATGCACACATAACTTTATTAGATTTAACTCGGGAGTCAATAAGGGATTGCAAACTCTGCAAAAGGATTATTTCCGTTTTACTCGAGGTTGGTGCAACTGCCAAAGAATTACCTTTCGGTTCGTATTTCAAAATGAAGTTATGCATAGACAGCAGATAAAAAATCACGACAAAGGATGGAAATGAATACTACAATATAACAATAGACTCGTTGTTTCAGTCTTGATGTGAGTTTGTTCTGCTTTGCGCGTGCAATGGATATTTGCGATGGAATTCTGCGTCTCTTGTTCGTCGATTATATACTGATACAGATACGGTTTAATGGAGAGTATTATTCATTCTCCTTCGTCCCTTTTGAATATTATAAGTTTTACTATCTCTGTCAGTCTGTTTCTCTGTCTGCCTGCCTCTCTCTCTATCTCCCCCCCCCCTCTCTCTCTCTCTCTCTCTCTCTCTCTCTCTCTCTCTCTCTCTCTCTCTCTCTCTCTCTCTCTCTCTCTCTCTCTCTCTCTCTCTCTCTCTCTCTCTCTCCTTCTCTCCTTCCCTCCCTCTCCCTCTCGCTCTCCCTCTCCCGCTCCCTCTCCGTCTCCCCATTCTCACTCCCTCTCCCTCTCCCTCCCTCCCTCCCTAACCCTCCCTCCCTCCCTCTCCTACCCTCCCTCCCCCTCCCTCCCTCCCTCTCCCTCTCCCTTCCTCTCCCTCTCCCTCTCCCTCTCCCTCCTTCCCTCTCTCCCTCCCTCCCTCCCTCCCTCTCTCTCTCTCTCTCCAAGAAACATAGACGCATTAAATATATAACGGTAAGTAATTATAACTTCGATCGAGTTGTGAAGCTGTTTGTTGTGGATTTGAGTATCTGAAATCGTAAGTGAGAAGTCACTTCCAAAAGAATTGTTTGTTTTTATTTATATAATGTATATCTTTATATATATATCAAACTTGAACTAATAGATACACGACCAACATGGATGATATTGTATTTTTACGGATTTGATTAATATTAGCTATGTATTTTGATAGTAGTTGAAGGATATTAAATGGCATAAAAATATAAATTAAGAATAGAAGTGCAATAGCCATAAATTTATTATCCATTCTACCTAACATCACATTATAAACCGAATATATCAACAACTAAACAATACCCCTCCCCCCCAAAAAAATGTAGGCCTACATAATGATAGACAATTAAATAAAAGATAGATAAGTAAGTAAATAAAACATGCTTACATTAAGAATACAGGAATACATCGAATTCAACCTAGATTAAGATATCTTCATTCTAATCTAACCATTTTTATTTATTTATTTTTTTGCCCCCTCGTTATGGGAGGTTGTTGCCCTCGCCTCGTGCTTCGCGTTATTTACATCAATATCGACTTTCCACTTTGTTATAGGGAAGGCGCGGTGCATTGATCTCTCGGGTGCAATATTCACGGCTGTGGCCAAGGAAGGAGAGGAACGATGGCTGTTTAGAGTTTCGTCTTTGACATCGGGGTTTATTAGACGGGTGGTGTTGGATTTTCATTTCACGGTCTGACACCACGGATACGCAGGCACGCGCACATACACACACACACACATACACATACACATACACATACACACGCACATATTCGCACATACACACACACACACATATACACATACACACGCACATATTCGCACATACGCACACACATATATACACATACACATATTCGCACATACACATATTCGCACATACACATATTCGCACATACACACACACACACATACTCACACACATACACTTCACACACACGCACGCATGCACGCACACACACACACACACACACACACACACACACACACACACACACACACACACACACACACACACACACACACACACACACACACACACACACACACACACGAACACACACACACACACACACACACACACACACACACACACACACACACACACACGCCCACACGCCCACACGCCCACACACGTATTCACATACACGTACTCAAACATACACACACACGCGCGCGCGCGCGCACACAACCACACACACACACACACACACACACACGAACACACACACACACACACACACACACACACACACACACACACACACACACACACACACACACACACACACACACACACACACACACGGTCAACAACGAACCGCGAATTTTTATAAAATCTGGAAATTTAACCAGCGCAAGTTCCGACTTTTGAAAATAACTTGTCCGCTCATGTACGAAGGTTTCCATTCTGGCATTTCTCTATTATCAGGATTATCTAGTGCTGTTGAAGTTCAATTGAAGGTTAAATAACGCAGATGACAAATTCTGCAATTATGATGCTGAATGATGGCAGTGATATAAGCAGATTACAATACAGCTTGACATTTCTCTCTTAAAGTGCGCGGGAAAAAAATCACTAGCAAAAACTGCAAATGTTTTTAGGTCACTAAT
>NC_091590.1:4643310-4650810 GCF_042767895.1 Penaeus vannamei
GAAGGGCGTTTCCCACGACGTGGACGCCAAGGAGGTGTCCCTCACGCAGCAGGACATCGTCAGGATAAAGATGGAATTAGAACTCGAGAACAAACTGCAGACGGTGTACAACGAGCGCAAGTTCGGCCCCGTGCTCGCCAATACCTCCATCTTACTGGTCCAGGTATGTGCGCGCTCTTTACCCTGAGTTACGAGGCGCGTGAGTGCGATGAACTGGTCTGCCCCGAAACAGGAATGTTTTCTGAGCGTATCTAGGCATTGTTTTTTTCCTAGTGTGTGCTGCATGTTTGTGTGAGGGGGTCCGGCACGGGTGACTGATCGATATGGCGATCGGATGGCGCCTGTATCCACCCGAGGGAACTTTCTCTATCCTGTGAATTAATCCTGATAAAACTTTCCGCTTAAAGTAAAGAGAAATCAAATCCCTATCCACATATCCTAATCCCCAAAGATACAATCCAACCTCGTTCACGGAAGAGAAACTTCACTTCATATCCCTAATCCATTCTTAATCCCCCTCCTCCTGTTCCTCCTCCCACAGGTGCACAACCGCCTGGAGAACCTCCGCTACCTGGTGGAGGGGATGACGAAGGTCCGGGGCATCGAGCAGGCCCTGGTGATCTTCAGCCACGACTTCTGGGACCCCGACATCAACGCCTTCGTCACCAACATCACCAACTTCCGCGTCATGCAGATCTTCTTCCCCTATTCCATCCAACTTCACCCACTCACCTTCCCCGGACGAGACCCAAGAGACTGCTCGTGGAACATCAACAGGTGAGGAGGCGGTTAGGGGGCAGTTAGGGAAGGAAGGGGAGGCGGTGGTTAGGGAGGGGGTAATTAGGGGAGGAGGGGGAGGTGGTTAGGGGACAGTTGGGGGTGGAGGGGGAGGGTGGTTAGGGGGCTGTTACGGGAGGAAGGGGAGGGTGGTTAGGGCGAGGGTAGTTAGGAGAGGAGGGGGAGGCAGTTAGGGGAGGAAATTGAAGCGGTTAGGGCTGGGGTAGTTAGGGAGGAGGGTGAGGTGGTTAGGGGCAGTTAGGGGAGGAAGGGGAGGCGGTGGTTAGGGCTGGGGTAGTTAGGGAGGAGGGTGAGGTGGTTAGGGGCAGTTAGGGGGAGGAAGGGGAGGCGGTGGTTAGGGAGAGGGTAATTAGGGGAGGAGGGTGAGGTGGTTAGGGGCAGTTAGGGGAGGAAGGGGAGGCGGTGGTTAGGGAGGGGATAGTTAGGGGAGGAGGGTGAGGCGGTTAGGGGCAGTAAGGGGAGGAAATTGAAGCGGTTAGGGAGGGGGTAGTTAGGGGAGGAGGGGAGGTGGTTAGGGGCAGTAAGGGGATGAAATTAAGGCGGTTAGGGAGGGGATAGTTAGGGGAGGAGGGGGAGGTGGTTAGGGGCAGTTAGGGGAGGAGATTGAAGCGGTTAGGGAGGGGATAGTTAGGGGAGGAGGGTGAGGCGGTTAGGGGCAGTTAGGGGAGGAAATTGAGGTGGTTAGGGAGGGGATAGTTAGTGGAGGAGGGTGAGGCGGTTAGGGGCAGTTAGGGGAGGAGATTGAAGCGGTTAGGGAGGGGATAGTTAGGGGAGGAGGGTGAGGCGGTTAGGGGCAGTTAGGGGAGGAAATTGAAGCGGTTAGGGAGGTGGTAGTTAGGGGAGGAGGGGGAGGCATTTAGGGGCAGTTAGGGGAGGAAATTGAGGTAGTAAGGGCGGGGGTAGTTAGGGGAGGAGGGGGAGGCGGTTAGGGGCAGTTAGGGGAGGAGATTGAAGCGGTTAGGGAGGGGATAGTTAGGGGAGGAGGGGGAGGCGGTTAGGGGCAGTTAGGGGAGGAAATTGAGGTGGTTAGGGAGGGGATAGTTAGGGGAGGAGGGTGAGGTGGTTAGGGGCAGTAAGGGGAGGAAATTGAAGCGGTTAGGGAGGGGGTAGTTAGGGGAGGAGGGTGAGGCGGTTAGGGGCAGTAAGGGAGGGAAATTGAAGCGGTTAGGGAGGGGGTAGTTAGGGGAGGAGGGTGAGGCGGTTAGGGGCAGTAAGGGGAGGAAATTGAAGCGGTTAGGGAGGGGATAGTTAGGGGAGGAGGGGGAGGCGGTTAGGGGCAGTTACGGGAGGAAGGGGAGGCGGTGGTTAGGGAGGGGGTAATTAGGGGAGGAGGGTGAGGCGGTTAGGGGCAGTAAGGGGGGGAGGAAATTGAAGCGGTTAGGGAGGGGGTAGTTAGGGGAGGAAGGGGAGGGTGGTTAGGGGTTAGTAAGGGAAGGAGGGTGAGGCGGTTAGGGAGGGGATAGTTAGGGGAGGAGGGTGAGGTGGTTAGGGGCAGTAAGGGGAGGAAGGGGAGGCAGTGGTTAGGGCGGGGGTAGTTAGGGGGAGGGGAACAAAGGGAAAATTAGCTGTTAAGTGCTGAGGATAAAGACTACTTTATTCTTTAACTATCGAGCTGTTAGTGTTGTCTATCTATGTTGTCTGTTTGCTATATATATATATATATATATATATATATATATATATATATATATATATATATATATATATATATATTTTTTTTTTTTTTTTTTTTTTTTTTTTTTGGGGGGGGGGGGGGTATTATTTTGTTAAGTATCCATTTACTCATCTATTATATATACATGTATTTTTTCACAATTATCACAATACCAAGTATGTCCATCATTTGTGGACTATCAGTAATGATATCCAACAACAACAGCAACAACAACAAAATACTAACAATCAGGGGCGGGTCCAGAGAATTTTCTGATGGGGGGCACAGGGGGTAACAACAATAATTCTAGGGGGGGGGGGGAGAAACAAAAATTAAGACTGCCCACTTCAGTACTTATGTTGTACAGTTACACATTGTTTATGTTTTCATCCTGCTGTGTGAGTATTATGTATTATTATATGCTAATATTATATATTAATATATATTATATATAAATGTTATATATTAATATATCAAATTAATATCAAATATCAAATTATGTACTTTCTACAACAAAACATCTTCGCACTTTTCACCATAAAACCTCACACTTCCCACCACAAAAACCGACACTTCCCACCACAAAACCTCACACTTCCCACCCTAAAACCTCACTTCCCACCCTAAAACCTCACACTTACCACCACAAAACCCCACAGTTCCCAACACAAAACCTCACACTTCCCACCCTAGAACCCCACACTTCCCACCACAAAACCCCACCCTTCCCACCACAAAACCCCACACTTCCCACCACAAAACCCCACCCTTCCCACCACAAAACCCCACACTCCCCACCACAAAACCCCACACTTCCCACCACAAAACCCCACACTTCCCACCACAAAACCCCACACTTCCCACCACAAAACCTCCCACCTCCCACCACAAAACCCCACACTTCCCACCACAAAACCTCACACTTCCCACCACAAAACCCCACACTTCCCACCACAAAACCCCACACTTCCCACCACAACACCTCACACTTCCACCACAAAACCCCACACTTCCCACCACAAAACCCCACACTTCCCACCACAAAACCCCCCACTTCCCACCACAAACCCCCACACTTCCCACCACAAAACCCCACACTTCCCACCACAAAACCCCACACTTCCCACCACAAAACCTCACACTTCCCACGACAAAACCCCACACTTCCCACCACAAAACCCCACACTTCCCACCACAAAACCCCACACTTCCCACCACAAAACCCCACACTTCCCACCACAAAACCCCACACTTCCCACCACAAAACCCCACACTTCCCACCACAAAACCCCACACTTCCCACCACAAAACCCCACACTTCCCACCACAAAACCCCACACTTCCCACCACAAAACCCCACACTTCCCACCACAAAACCCCACACTTCCCACCACAAAACCCCACACTTCCCACCACAAAACCCCACACTTCCCACCACAAAACCCCATACTTCCCACCACAAAACCCCACACTTCCCACCACAAAACCCCACACTTCCCACCACAAAACCCCACACTTCCCACCACAAAACCACACACTTCCCACCACAAAACCCCACACTTCCCACCACAAAACCCCACACTTCCCACCACAAAACCCCACACTTCCCACCACAAAACCCCACACTCCCCACCCACAAAACCCCACACTTCCCACCACAAAACCTCCCACCTCCCACCACAAAACCCCACACTTCCCACCACAAAACCTCACACTTCCCACCACAAAACCCCACACTTCCACCACAAAACCCCACACTTCCCACCACAAAACCCCCACACACTTCCCACCACAAAACCCCACACTTCCCACCACAAAACCTCACACTTCCCACCACAAAACCCCACACTTCCCACCACCACAAAACCCCACACTTCCCACCACAAAACCCCACACTTCCCACCACAAAACCCCACACTTCCACCACAAAACCTCACACTTCCCACCACAAAACCTCACACTTCCCACCACAAAACCCCACACTTCCCACCCACAAAACCCCACACTTCCCACCACAAAACCTCACACTTCCCACCACAAAACCCCACACTTCCCACCACAAAATCCCACACTTCCCACCACAAAACCCCACACTTCCCACCACAAAACCCCACACTTCCCACCCTAAAACCCACAAAACCTCACACTTCCCACCCACAAAACCCACACTTCCCACCCTAAAACCCACAAAACCCCACACTTCCCACCACAAAACCTCACACCCTCCACCACAAAACCCCACACTTCCCACCCACAAAACCCCACACTTCCCACCACAAAACCTCACACCCTCCACCACAAAACCCCACACTTCCCACCCACAAAACCCCACACTTCCCACCACAAAACCTCACACCCTCCACCACAAAACCCACACTTCCCACCCACAAAACCCCACACTTCCCACCACAAAACCTCACACCCTCCACCACAAAACCCCACACTTCCCACCCTAAAACCCACAAAACCCCACACTTCCCACCCTAAAACCCACAAAACCCCACACTTCCCACCCTAAAACCCACACTTCCCACCCTAAAACCCACAAAACCCCACACTTCCCACCCTAAAACCCACAAAACCCCACACTTCCCACCCTAAAACCCACACTTCCCACCACAAAACCCACAAAACCCCACACTTCCCACCCTAAAACCCACAAAACCCCACACTTCCCACCCTAAAACCCACAAAACCCCACACTTCCCACCCTAAAACCCACAAAACCTCACACTTCCCACCACAAAACCTTACTCAAGAGCTAACACACCCGGTCTTTTCCAAACCCAGGAAAGGACCGCTGAAATGCCTGAACCGTGCGTGGCCAGATTCCTATGGCCATTACAGAGAAGCCTCGTTCACGCAAATCAAACATCACTGGTGGTGGAAGATACACAGGTAAGGGTCGTTATAAGGGTGATGAAGGGGAGAGTGGTGTTGGTGGTGGTGAGTGATGGTGGTTGGTGGTGGTGAGTGGTGGTGGTGAGTGGTGTTGGTTGGTGGTGGTGAGTGGTGTTGGTGGTGGTGAGTGGTGTTGGTGGTTGGTGGTGGTGAGTGGTGTTGATGGTGGTGAGTGGTGTTGATGGTGGTGAGTGGTGTTGGTGGTGGTGAGTGATGATGGTTGGTGGTGGTGAGTGGTGTTGGTGGTGGTGAGTGGTGTTGGTGAGTGGTGTTGGTGGTGGTGAGTGGTGTTGGTGGTGGTGTTGGTGGTTGGTGGTGGTGAGTGGTGTTGATGGTGGTGAGTGGTGTTGATGGTGGTGAGTGGTGTTGGTGGTGGTGAGTGATGATGGTTGGTGGTGGTGAGTGGTGTTGGTGGTGGTGTGTGGTGTTGGTGGTGGTGAGTGGTGTTGGTGGTGGTGAGTGGTGTTGGTGGTGGTGAGTGGTGTTGGTGGTGGTGAGTGGTGATGGTTGGTGGTGGTGAGTGGTGTTGGTGGTGGTGAGTGGTGTTGGTGGTGGTGAGTGGTGTTGGTGGTGGTGAGTGGTGTTGGTGGTGGTGAGTGGTGTTGGTGGTGGTGAGTGGTGTTGATGGTGGTGAGTGGTGTTGATGGTGGTGAGTGGTGTTGGTGGTGGTGAGTGATGTTGATGGTTGGTGGTGGTGAGTGGTGTTGGTTGGTGGTGAGTGGTGTTGGTGGTGGTGAGTGGTGTTGGTTGGTGGTGGTGAGTGGTGTTGGTGGTGGTGAGTGATGTTGATGGTTAGTGGTGGTGAGTGATGTTGATGAGGGGAGAGTGGTGTTGGTGGTGGTGAGTGGTGTTGATGGTGATGAGTGGTGTTGATGGTGGTGAGTGATGGTGTTGGTGGTGGTGAGTGATGATGATGGTGGTGAGTGATGTTGATGGTGGTGAGTGGTGTTGATGATGGTGAGTGGTGTTGATGGTTGGTGGTGGTGAGTGGTGTTGATGGTTGGTGGTGGTGAGTGGTGTTGATGGTTGGTGGTGGTGAGTGTTGGTGGTTGGTGGTGGTGAGTGATGATGGTTGGGGGTGGTGAGTGGTGTTGGTGGTGGTGAGTGATGTTGATGGTGATGAGTGGTGTTGGTGGTGGTGAGTGATGGTTGGTGGTGGTGAGTGTTGTTGATGGTGATGAGTGGTGTTGATGGTGGTGAGTGATGGTGTTGGTGGTGGTGAGTGATGATGATGGTGGTGAGTGATGTTGATGGTGGTGAGTGGTGTGGTGGTGAGTGGTGTTGGTGGTGGTGAGTGGTGTTGATGGTGGTGAGTGGTGATAATGGTGGTGAGTGGTGTTGATGGTGGTGAGTGGTGTTGATGATGGTAATGTTGAATGTAATGATGATAGTGATGTTGATTATGTTGATGAGGATATGTTAGTGATGATAATGATGTTGATATGTTGATGATGATGGTAATGTTGAATGTAATGATAGTGATGTTGATTATGTTGATGATATATTGGTAATGATGATGAGGATGATAATTATGGTGATGATGTTGATGCTAACGATGATGATAATGATCATGATTTTGATGATGACGACGATGATGAGAATGATATTAAAAATAGTAATGATAACGATAGGGTTTTAAAAATAGTAAATGTGATGATGAGGAGAATGATATTAAAAGTAACAATAATGATAATGGTGATGAGAATATGCTGAGAACATTAAGGATGATAGTGATGGTAATGGTGATGATAGCAATGATAGTGATGATGATGATGATGAGGAATATAACAGTATTAAGAGTAATAATATTACTTTTAATGGTGATTATATTACTGTTAATAGTAAAACTTATAATGATGATAAAGATGATTAGAATATTACTTATAATAATGATAAAGATGATAAGAGTAATACTAATAGTAATATTGATGAATATGTTAATGATTTTTATAATAATTGCAACGAAGAGATATTAAGTTATAATGAATGTGTTTATGTGCATGCGAAATAGAGAGAGAGAGAGAGAGAGAGAGAGAGAGAGAGAGAGAGAGAGAGAGAGAGAGAGAGAGAGAGAGAGAGAGAGAGAGAGAGAGACAGAGACAGAGGACCGATAAGGATGATATTAATCACGGTAATAAAGGAAAGTA
>NC_091590.1:4655810-4665810 GCF_042767895.1 Penaeus vannamei
TTCGAGAGTGGTTCACGTCGGCAGCTGGTGAGTGGAGGAGGAAGGGAGGGAGGGAAGGAAGAGAGGGAGGGAAGGAGGGAGGGAGGATGGGAGAGAGGGAGGGAGGATGGGAGGATGGGAGGGAGGGAGGAAGGAGGATGGGAGAAAGGAGTGGGAGGGAGAGAGGGAGGGAGGGAGGGAGGATGGGAGAGAGGGGGGGAAGGAGAGAGAGGGAGGGAGGGGGTTAGGGAGAGAGAGGGAGGGGGAGGGGTTAGGGAGGGAGGAGGGGGAAAGGGAGGAGGGAGGGAGGGGAGGGGAGGAAGGAGGGAGGGAGGAGGGAGGAGGGAGGGGGGATGGGAGAGAGGGAGGGGGAAGGAGAGAGATGGAGGGAGGATGGGAGAAAGGGAGTGGGAGGGAGAGAGGGAGGAGGGAGGGGGGATGGGAGAGAGGGAGGGGGAAGGAGAGAGACGGAGGGAGGGAGGGGGTTAGGGACAGAGGGAGGGAGAATGGGAGAGAGGGAGGGGAAGGAGAGAGAGGGGAGAGAGGGAGGGGTTAGGGAGGGACGGTAGGTGGGAGGATGGGAAAGAGGGAGGGGTTCAGGAGGGAGGGAGGATGGGAGAAAGGGAATGAGAGGGAGGGAGGGAGGGAGGGAGGGAGGGAGAGAAGGAGGGAGGGAGGGAGGGAGGGAGAGAGGGAGTTAGGAAAGTAGGGAGGGAGGAGGGAGAAGGAGATAAGGAGGGGGGAAGGAGAGAGGGAGTGGGGAAGGGAGAGAGGGAGGAGGGAGGAGATAAGGAGGGGAAGGAGAGAGTGAGAGAAGGGAGGGGGAAGGAGGGAGGGAGATAAGGATGGGGAAGGAGAGAGGGAGAAAGGGAATGGGAGGGAGGAGGGATTGGGAAGGAGAGAGAGGAGGTATGGGGAAAAAGAATGAGGGAGAGATGGATAGGGTGATGGAGAGAGGTATGGGGAAGGAGAGAGAGAGAGAGAGAGAGAGAGAGAGAGAGAGAGAGAGAGAGAGAGAGAGAGAGGAGAGAGAGAGAGAGAGAGAGAGAGAGAGAGAAGGAGAGAGAGAGAGAGAGAGAGAGAGAGAGAGAGAGAGAGAGAGAGAGAGAGAGAGGAGGGAGAGAGAGAGAGAGAGAGAGAGAGAGAGAGAGAGAGAGAGAGAGAGAGAGAGAGAGAGAGAGAGAGAGAGAGAGAGAGAGAGAGAGAGAGAGAGAGAGAGAGAGAGAGAGAGAGAGAGAGAGAGAGAAAGAGAGAGAGAGAGAAAGGAGAAAGAGAGAGAGAGAGAGAGAGAGAGAGAGAGAGAGAGAGAGAGAGAGGAGAGAGAGAGAGAGAAGAGAGAGAGAGAGAGAGAGAAGAGAGAAAGAGAGAGAGAGAGAGAGAGAGAGAGAGAGAGAGAAATAGAAAGAGAAAGAGAGAGAGAGAGAGAGAGAGAGAGAGAGAGAGAGAGAGAGAGAAAGAGAAAGAGAGAGAATGTGTGTCTGTGTGTGCTTACGAGTGCAGACTCTTTTCATTCTTTCTTTCTTTCTTTCTTTCTTGAGTGCGGAGGTCTTGTCAAAGATGCAGTTGCACGAAGAAGTGTTATAAAACCCGAGAACATAAATTATGATCTTATCTATGACAATAAATGCAACCCAAGTCATAAAACTATAACAACACTTTCACCACTCTTGCTTAATAAATCCTGATAATGTTGACCTGGTCCCACACCCCACGAAACAAATAGACAGACAGATACAACACCAATAAACAAATACAAAATCAAATACAACAGTATCAAACACACAAACAAATACAACGTTTAACACAAACATACAAATACGACATTAAACAAACAAATACAGCATTAAACAAACAAATACAACATTAAATAAACAAATACAACATTAAACACACACATACAAATACATTAAACAAACACAAACAAATACAACATTAAACAAACGCACAAACAAATACAACAACAAACAAGAACGTCCAACTCAGCCCCTAACCCCCACCTCCTACCCCCTTGTCCCCCCACAGCGGCACCCACGTCAAGAAGAACAGCTGCGACGTGCGAAGGGAGGTTCTCGCAGCCGTCAGCCGCTTCAACGGGGGCAAGCAGTGGCTGTTCCCGCCCACGCTCGTCCTCCAGGCCAACTACAGGGGCGCCGCGAGGTCCAAGAAGGGCAACGGCGGCTGGGGGGACCTCAGGGACAGGCAGTTGTGTCGGGCTATAGGCAACGGGACGGCCTCGGAGGACACGCTCGTGAGGCTGCAGTTCCCGGAGAGGGAGTGAAGGACGGTGCTCTTCGACCCTCTGGATTGCGTCTCTTGATTGCGTCTCCGGATTGCGTCTGCGGCTTGCGTCTTCGGATTGCGTCTCCGATCTGCGTCTGCTGCTTGCGTCTCCAGCCTGCGTCTTCGGCCTCGATCGAGATGCAGGGAGGGAAAGCCTGTCTTGTGACTGTTCCGAGACGAAGAGAAAGGGAGAAGGAATTGACTTGCGAAGGACGAATCGTATGATATGAAACACAGACATACATACTCACTCTTTCTCTCTCTCTCTCTCTCTCTCTCTCTCTCTCTCTCTCTCTCTCTCTCTCTCTCTCTCTCTCTCTCTCTCTCACTCTCTCTCTCTCTCTCTCTCTCTCTCTCTCTCTCTCTCTCTCTCTCTCTCTCTCTCTCTCTCTCTCTCTCTCTCTCTCTCTCTCTCTCTCTCTCTCTCTCAATCTGTCTATTTATCTGTCTATCTATCTACCTCTCACTCATCACACACACACATGCTGGGTATATAATATACACTTACATACAAGTAATTATGGTTATGTGCAAGGAATGTTTGAGTGCACGCCAATACGTACAAACTCATCGCACACATTTACATAACAAATACCACCATGAGATTTTGATTCACACATAGGCCGTTCAGTCAATCAAACAAGTAGTCAATCACTATATACTGTATATCACACACACATACACGTGCGTATATGTATATATATACGTACACACACACACACACACACACACACACACACACACACACACACACACACACAGACACACACACACACACAGACACACACACACACACACACACACACACACACACACACACACACACACACACACACACACACACACACACACACACACACACACACACACACATATATATATATATATATATATATATATATATATATATATATAGATGATTGATAGACAGACAGAGATATATGTATATATATACATTCAAATATATATATATATATATATATATATATATATATATATATATACATATACATACATACATACATATACATATATATATATATATATATATATATATATATATATATATATATCACTCACCGCGGTTTATATCGAACCCAAACGATTCAATCTCGACCAAGTTCGAATCACTTTATCTCTTTGTTCTCGAAACAGGAGTGTGTTTGTTATCTAGTCAAGTGTGAAGCGAAATAGAAAATAAAACAGAGAGAAACAATGAAGAAGAGAGAGAGAGAAAGATATAAAACATGAATAATGAAAAAAGACAAAGAGAGAGAGAAATAAAACACAGAAACAATGAAGAAGAGAGAAAAATATATAAAACATAAATAACGAAAAAGACAGAGAGAAAGAAATAAAACCCATAGAAATAATGAAGAAGAGAGAAAGATATAAATAAAAACATATAAATAACGAAAAAGACAGAGACAGAAATAACGAAAGAAAAAAAATCGGTCGAAACAGCCAATTTACGGTGTTTGTTTACCTTATAAACGCAGTCGTTCCCGGACACTTAAGAAGCTTCAGCACACAGGCTTCTGTGGAACGACTTGGTACAAAACGTGTCGTCTCTTAGCTTGGGACAGACTGTACAGTGCCTTCAGAGTGATACTGTGTGCCAACCGCCTCAGTGCCATTTCCGGTAGAGTGGTAGGGGAAAAAAATCAACCAAAGTTCATATTCTTCTACTTGCAAAGGGGGTGTAGGTAGCGGGGTGTGAGGGTGATCTTATAGTGATATAGTGCATAGTGTTACAAAGCAATCTGTTCCGGTTTAGCACATGGTGGAAATTTCGTGTGACAATGTATTATTATTTTTTTTTTTCACTGGTAATCAGGTAACGTGTAAGGAATATCATTCCATCTTTTGTACGAAGTGATCATCAACATAACGACACATTCCGTAGATGTTATTAATGTGAACTACACTCCATGACACTCCTTTATTTTCTTCGATACGAATTGCATTAAAATTACACTTAGATATGGCCAGTAGATCTGAAACCTGGCTCGCCCTTTTGGCCTCAACGAGAGAGCACAGCATCGGGTCACCCTATCTGCCGTCGTCACAATTCTTAACATATGTGCAATTCTTTCATATTCTTTCGCATAGGTATTTGGCACATTTGTGTTACAGAGCTGCATGTAGTTGTTTGCACTCCTGTCAAAATCCATTGACGTTATAGAAGAGAGAGTGTTTGTATTCAGAATGATATTCGTGTTAAAATCGACTCCCGGCATAACTCCCTCTTACAAATCCAATTATTTATTGTATGTCTTGGTAATTTATTATGCACAAAAAAAAAAATGACATTTCTCTTTTTATGGAGGAAAATTTAGATGTGTGTTTTTGAATATTATTGGAGGCTTTCGCGATATAGGGTGGAATTTCAGCCTAAAAAAGAGGAAAAAAAGAAAGAAAAAGATTTAGATGAAAATATGTTGTATATCGGTGACGGTGTGAAATATAGTATCGATTACAGCATATGTCGCTGGTATCGGCTGTGAATGTTAACCAGAATGGAGATTTTTTTTATCCTAATTATTCAGATATTTATGAGAATATACTTGAGAAATAAAATTAAGTTTTTGTTCGTTTGTCTTAATCGTTCCTATTTCTCCTATGACTTTATACTTCCGTGAAGGATTCATGTCGAACAAAACTGCTATCAAGGTAACGAAGAAACAGACATGCATATCCATAGTCTTATATAGTTTCTTAACGGCATTAAATAATTACGCAATATTTACATAATGCATAATAAAGATGATGATAATAAAAAAGATTATGATGATAATAAGGTAATAATGATAACAATAGGGATAACAGTAACAAAATACAATAATGATAATACATTACACTCATACTTGGCCTTCGCAATCCACTCGTAATATTTACAGATAATTTATTCTACATCATTATGTTCGGGAAATGTTGCTAAAGACTATCACGATTCCTTCTTCAACAAACGCAGTATTTAAACTCAACATCTGCACACCCTACAGAGCCTGTCGACGTTCTATGTTAAAACATGTTGTTAGTGCTCAAATTTTCATCTGTTTTGTACTGTATCTTATTATTTTTATTTATTTTTTTTTATGTTAGTTTAATCTTATTACGATGATGAACTATATTATATATGATGTTATTATTTAGTAGTAGTAGTGATGGTAGTAGTAGTAGTATATTACAATTAATATTATTATCATAATTATTATGATTATTGTTATCATTATTATCATTATTATTACCGTTGTCATTATTATAATTATTGTTATTATCATTCTTACTATTTTTATTATTATCATCATAATCACCTTTAGTATCATTATAATTGTTGTTGTTATAGTCATCAGAAGAAGCACAATGATGATGTAATGATAATAATGACAGTAATAATGATAGCACTAATAATGACAATAATCTTAATAGTAACAGTAGCAATAATAATGATATGATGATGATAATTATAATAACACTTATTATGATAATGCTAAAATAGCGATTATGATGACAATGATAATCACAATAATAATAATGAGAATCATATATATTACTAATAACATTTATGATGATAAAGCTAAAATTGCGATTATGATGACAATGATAATCATAATGATATTGATAAGAATCATAACATAAATATAACAAGAAAGACGAATATCAAAGGTACTAATAATGATTACACTACTTACTACTAACAGTTATTACCATTACCATAACAAGGCTAACAATACAAACAAATAAAGATATTTGTCTATTTTTCTCATTCATCAATCAAAAGTTACACAGCCTACAGCTACCCTAAGTTATTTGTTGTGCCACGTTGTCCTGACTACACTTTGTACACACTGTACGCACATTGGGCAGCAAGGACATTAACCCCACTTTAAATATTTACTTTTTTTAATGCTTGAAAGACATAAATGGTGCAACTATTCTTCACAGGTAAGGTATGGTGGATACAAGTGTTTATGTTGATAGAATGTTGATGTAAGACAAAGTTGGGTCAAATAATGATTTGTGAGAGCTATGAAGATGATGATGTAGGTAGTGATGGAAGCATTTTGACATTTCAAAATTTCTGTGGGTTAAATAATGATGGTGATAGCAATGATGGTGATAATGATAATGATATAGAATTTTGACATTTTGACATTATTTCTGTGGGTCAGATAATGATGATGGCATTTTAACATTTTGACATTATTTCAATGGATGAAATAATAAATATTCAGTAATGATTACAATTGATGATAATACTGATAATGGTAAATTGAAAAAAAGTGACAGTAATATTAAATATCAAACAGGTATTTTTTCTCCGTAAGCTTTTATCCCAAGGACAAAAATATTGACTAAATTACTTTCGTAGTTATTCAGAACTCTTCCTGGGTTTGTCACAACCTCGGAATAATAACAGTTTTCCTGATTTCACACCATAATTTTAGCCAAAGGTATTGTGTGTTCATTCAAAAGCACTACTTGAACAATGGAAAATTATTCCCATAATTTGAATAATGATAATGCGTAGGAAAGGTGCAGTCCGCAGTACCCACAAATTTATTCCGTTCATTCACTTCCCAAAATAAAAATAATTGTGATAAAATTTATGTGACACTAATAAACAGAACAACAATAGTGATGACTGCGAAACATAATTCATAAATCAATTAAATACTGAAACATACATCATTGTCTTTAATAGTACCTTTTTTCGTTGTTTCTCAAACAGATTGCCACTGTAGCTAAGCAATCCATTGCTCATTTTTCAACTGACATTTTCTAATTCATAGACCGTATTCATGTTGGCAAATGTATAAATGTATGAATGAGAATTAATTTTACAATACAAGAGATGTATTTGACCGGTTTCGACTATATCTTCGTCAGAAAGATATATTCAAAAGCGGTCAAATACATCTCCTGTATTGTGAAGATATTCATTCTCATTCGTACCTTTCTACATACAATTTTCTACCTCATTCATATAGAACTCGTATGAATTTCAGTGGCTCAAGAAGGAAAATGGAATACCTTAGCTACACGATCCAATTTGAGGGGATATAACAAAGTATTCGCCCGGTACTCTTTCTATCGTGGACATGAACGTTACAAAACGGCATTGGGAATTGCTTGTTAGAATGGACGCCAGTCATGCTTCAAGGCGGTTGGAGCAATCACATCGATTTCTGTTGGTATTTACAGTAAGTAAAATTTGGCAATCCATCATGCTATGTAGATACGGGAGGGGCATAATTTTACACATATATTGACTTGTACACACACGCACAGGCACGCATACTCACGCGCGCGGGCACACACACACACACACACACACACACACACACACACACACACACACACACACACACACACACACACACACACACACACACACACACACACACACACACACACGCATACACATAGATGAATAAATATATAGATAACGCGCACACGCACTCATATAAATAAATATACAAATAAACATATAGATAAATCCACACATAGAGACAGATCAACAGAGATAAATATTCATCCATTTACATGACCGTGCATAGAACCGGTACCTGGGACAACCCTATATCACACTGACAGTGATGAGTATTTCCGTCCGCCTTTCCCTTTGTCCACCTGGTCGAAAAAATTAAGCTTGGTCACTGTCCCCTTTACCCTATAATGCAGATATTTGACATTACGTAAGGTGGTTCGTGTAGAAATCTCATGTTGACTGTTTTCTGGAACAGGATATGTAAATAGAATCGAATATTTGTCCCTTTAGGTATGTGGGAAACAAATACTAGTTTATTTATAGTCATATGGAATAATTTGAACCTAATACTATTCTCTTTAAATATATAGAAATCTTTTACTTGCTCTCATAAGCAAAGTGAGCATTATATGGGCTACGACTGAACACATACATATTTCTTTGTTGGATGTCAATTTGTGCCACCGGAATAGAGCAATGTTTTATGTGTCACTCGCCAAGCCAAGGTCATTCAAGGTAGTTGGAATAAAGGTTTGTGTTTTGTTGACCTTGAATAGGTTATTAAGCATCGTCGTTCTGAACCTGGTCGAATGCATATTGGTATATGAATATTTAAATGTAAAACATAGTAAAATACATGACTAGAAATAAACCATCTTACTCATATATCATTATGTTAATATGAGTGTATGAGTGTGTGTGTGTATGTGTATAGATATGTATGTATGCATGTATGTATGTATACTGATGATGATGAAAATGATCATGATGATAATGATAATTTGTAATGGAATAATGATGATAATGATGATAATAAAAATGATGATAGTAATGATATCAAGATTAATAAGGATGAAAACAACAGTGATGATATAATGATGGTACTGATAAGGATGATGATGAAAATAATGATAATAATAGCCATAATGATAATAATGGTAATGATAATAATAATGATTAAAAATTATAATAATCATGGTAATAAAAATGATAGAAATAATAATGATAACAAAAGTGTGATATTGATACTTCTACTACTACTATCAACAGTAATAACAATGATAATGTT
The DNA here is from genome assembly GCF_042767895.1 of Penaeus vannamei. NCBI lineage: Eukaryota > Metazoa > Arthropoda > Malacostraca > Decapoda > Penaeidae > Penaeus > Penaeus vannamei. The sequence continues at coordinate 4,664,633 of NC_091590.1, forward strand.
GATGATAATGATCAAAGTCATAATTGCATTTTTTGATTTATAATGGTACTAGTAATGATGATGATAATGTTAATAGTAATTATAATCATGATGATAATAATGATAATTATAATGATAATAATAATGATATTAGTATGTGATAATTATATTAATAATGATATTAGTATTAGTGATAATGATAATAATAATGATATTAGTGTTAGTGATAATGATAATAATAATGATAATAATAATGATGATAATAATGATACTAATAAGAGAATGATAATACTAATAATGATAATGATAATAATGATAATGATAACAGTAATAATAATAATTATGATAATGACAATTATGATCATAATGATAGTAATAGAAATTATAGTAATAACAATTGTAACGATATTGACGAAATCATTATGATCAATTCAAATAAAGGATGGCTACTTATCTATTTTCCTCTTTTTTTAACTTTTTTTTACTCCTTTAAATTTCGTTCATTTTGCCCCCCTTTACCGATGACGAAAGAACCTCATTTGTACGACTTTCGATTTGACAAATTTTCTTTTCTTCTCATTCCTTCTTTCGCGTTTCATATATCTACGGTTCTACTTTATCCTTGCCATTGTCGGTTTCATCGAGTTTCATCTATTTTATTTTATTTTTATTCTCACCAATAAGAAGACGAAAGACGCTCATTTGACGCCTGTGGTTTGTTTACATGGCAGAGCGCGCGAAAGAGTGTGAAGGAATAAGGACACAACACTACTTCTGTTTTTCTTCTTTTTCCTGTGTTTTAAGGTATTGTGGCCTTTTATTGAAGCCAATTGATGTAGGTTAATCTGCTTTGAAGTGGATGCCGTGTATCGCTTGTTAAATTAAGGTCATTTGGGTTGGATATTGGAGAATATTTCGTGATTCTTCTCCGTCGTTGACTTTTTCAACTCGTGTCACTCGGAATGTGTGTTTTATGATAATTCAGAAGGGAAGGTGAATTATTTTATCATGAAACACTAAATTAAGATAATGGCGGTCGATTTCTCTAAAGATATTATCTCGAGTTTGTACAAAACGACTTGAAACTATTGGATTGCTTACCCGGTATAATTTCGTTTTTCTTTGGCCAAATTTACCAAATCCCCGCAATGGCTCTCTAAATAAGTATTTTTTGTAGTTGGAATGGCTTTGTTCAGTCC
>NC_091590.1:4670810-4680810 GCF_042767895.1 Penaeus vannamei
TCAAAATGTCCTCATGAAGTCGGATTAATCTGAGTGTCTGATGATACTCATAATAATTTCTTTACATTTGCAGTGGCAAGCCTTGTCCTGCTTTCAAGATCATTATCCTAGACGAGGCCGACTCAATGACTAACGCGGCTCAAGCGGCACTCAGGCGGACAATGGAAAAGCAGTCTAAGACCACGAGATTCTGTCTTATCTGTAATTATGTATCACGTATTATCGAGCCTCTGACATCCAGGTGCTCCAAGTTTCGATTTAAACCGCTTGGTGAGTAATTGTGTTGGTTTGGATTGTAAATTGTGTGGGAGGGGTATGTTTGAAAAAATCTGAATTCAAAGGTACTGATAGGATAGAAATTTTGTCTGTGTAATGTGTGTGACTTGTGTAGTAGATTATTTTAAAAATTGTATCCCATTTTCTTATTATTATTCCTCTTCTTTGTCCTCTTCTTCCTCCTCCTCCTTCTTCCTTCTTCTTCTCCTTCTTCTCCTCCTCCTCCTCCTCCTCCTCCTCCTCCTCCTCCTCCTCCTCTTCCTCCTCCTCCTCCTCCTCTTTTTCCTCTTCCTCCTCTTTTTCCTCTTCTTCCTCCTCCTCCTCTTTTCCTCTTCTTCCTCCTCCTTCCTCTTCTTCCTCCTCCTCCTCTTCCTCTTCTTCCTCCTCCTCCTCTTCCTCTTCCTCCTCCTCTTCCTCTTGTTCCTCCTCCTCCTGTTCCTCTTGTTCCTCCTCCTCCTCCTCCTCCTCCTCCTCCTCCTCCTCCTCCTCCTCCTCCTCCAAGTCCTTATGTGCTTCTTAGTTCAAGTCGGCTAAGCTGCCCAAGTACTGGTCTTATATTTAAGAGTTGGGAGAGCGATCAGGACTAACTATTCCTGGCAAACAAGGGGAGGGGATGGCCTGTATAAAACCCTTCTATTATTGAGTCCCTCATTATCAACATCAGTAGCACTGCCAAACCCAAAAGGTCATATAACCTGACTCTGCATTTGTAAAGGAAGATCACTGAAGAGAAGGCTTATTCACGATCACTTATAAGAAAATAGAGATAGGAAAAGATAAGAAAATAGAGATAGGAAAAGATTGAGTATCTTTGTGTTGACATGGTTTGTTGACTTTTCTTTTTCCTAATTTTTTTTTTATTTTTTTTTTCTTCTTTTTAAGTAAGATAGGTCTGTTATATTTGTAAGACAACCTTTTTATTTCACTTTATTTAATTTTTTTCTCTCTCTCTCAGCACAAGGCATCCTACTTAAAAGGCTTACCTTTATCTGTGAAGAGGAGAATGTTAAGTATGAAGATTCTGTTCTGGAAACCTTGATTGACACAAGTGAAGGTGATTTACGAAGAGCCATTACCACGCTCCAGTCAGCTGCAAGATTGAGGCCAGGCGAACAGATATCTAAAGAAGATATCTTTGAAATCACAGGTAATTTGTCTGTGATTATTGATTTTTATTTCATCCCAAGGAAGCGGATATTCTCTTGTGCTACATTATGACATATGAGTAGAAAGTTAATATCACCAAGATTTTTTGAAACTTTTATGCTATGTATCTAAATATTTTTATGTTTTATATGTCTTTAGAAGTAATATAAGCAGGCCTTGTGCTTTTTTTTTTTTTTGTAAGCTAGCTTGCTGGGCTAATAAATAGAGGTTTTTGCTAGCCCCAGGCAAGTTTTCCCAGCCCAAATAGTGAATTTAACGCAGGATTAATCAAACATTGGCTCATTAAGTTAGATTAAGAGATCATCAATTCATTTATTGTAACTTCTTACTCTAAAAAGTCCCAGGTTGACTTTTTGCTTGGGTGGAACCTTTTTCATCATCTGTGACTGTCTACTCTTAACTAGTCTGCCAGGCTAGCTGAGTAGTGAATTTTACCAACCCACGGCTGGTTTTGCTAGACAATGATCATCGGTCTAGTGCTAAGGTCAAGCCCTGTATAAGATTATAATTTTTTGTTGTGTATTCACTTTTTCCAGGAGTTGTTCCGGACAAGTGGCTTACCGAGTTGATGGAAGTATGTGCAACAAACTCATATGAGAAGCTGAGTGACTTTGTAAACCTCATGATGGCCGAGGGGTATTCAGCTACACAAGTAAGATGGCAGAATATTGCATTTGTCTAGATATCTTGAGCTATAGGCGATATTTCTTCTGGTCCTTTTCCGCACTCTCTTTTCTCATTGATTCTTGTTTTTGTTTTTGTTTTTCATTTTTTGTAATCTAATTAGTTTTGTTTTATTAGTTTTTACTGTTCTTTCCAGATGTGATTATGGTAGAACAAATCTTGATTTTTATTATTATTATGATGATGATAAAAGAAACTTAAGTATTGTTGGCATTCACTCTGAAAATATTTGGTGATGAAGGACATTTATGTTTGATAATTTCACTGTATGGTTTATATTTAATTGCTATTTTTGATGAATATTTAATGAGATTCTTATTACAGATACTTAACCAAATACATGATGTCATAATGACGAACAACCAGCTGAGTGACATCCAGAAGGCTGCAGTATATGAGAGGCTAGCTGTAAGTTAAACTGCTGTTTGTTTAATTATGTTATGTGATTTGGTTAACCAAATGAAGTCAAGTGGTATCTTTTCTCGTCACGAAGCGCTGACCCCATATGCCATGTGTGGTGAAGCGTGCTCTAACATGCGAGTGCTTACATCATTCGCTTGCTTGCCCCTTACACGATTATTGAAGATACACAACCTCTTTTCAAATTGTATTCGGCACAAACAGTTGGGAAAACACACCTCCGTGCTTCTTAATTTTTCCCCCCTAGTAGCTAACTACACATAGCACCTCTGGCAAAACTGTCTGGTGTAGGTAAAACTATTGGTATAGGATTGCGAGTCCAACATAATGATAAAGCAAGAGAAAAGGGTTTGGTATAATTGAGGTTCCAGTACCATGTTAAGTGTATTTATTTGCTAGGATCTCTCTTCATGCTCCATGAATACCTCATTTTGGCAAATTAGGGAGCTTTTTCGTTTTCATAAACATTTTGCAACATGTAAACTGTTATACTTCAAAACAGATCTCCTAAGAGTTACTTTGTTTTTATTTTTATTTGTATACTTATTTATATTTATACAGTTTATTTAGGGCTGACTTTTGAAATTAGGGTCAGTGAAGTCACAAAAATCCAAAAATAATTAAGAAGAAAAAATGTTTTTATGGGTATTATAAAACTAAGGTAAAAAATTAACTTCCAGATGTGCGACCATCGACTCATTGACGGCGGAGATGAATACCTGCAAGTGATGGACCTGTCTTGCACGGTTATGAAGCAAATGGGCAACTGAGGCATCTGTCGACAATTTAGTTATCTAGCATTTGTTCTTCAGTTATGAATATGTGATAGCATTTCAGTTGAATATTCAGTTTAATCTTTCATAAGTCTTTATACCATATCATTTGGTAATAATTGATATATTTTGAATTTATTTTTTTTGTAATCTATTTTCCATTAAACAGTTTTTGTTAGATGTACTGCAGACTAGAAAATCCAGTGACCAAAGCAACAATTTTAAGAAATGTGTATTGATCCAAGGGTTTGCATTACAAATAATAAAAGTTGAAAATTATTGGGCATTTTGTAAAACCCTAATGTGATAAGGATTAAGTAATAAATTATCTATTCCAGGTTTATTTTTGTTTGGTTTATGTCATGCCATTCAACACTACAACACAACACTTGTCTTAAATTCTATTTTCCATGCATACTAGGTTGGAATAGGTCCTCTGATTGTTGGTATTTCTTTCTTGGCCAACCTTTCTCTTGCTCTTACTCTCTCCTCCTCCCCAACCCACTTGCACCGGGTGTCTAACATGTGAGACACCCGGGGCAATGCTAGATCAGACTTTCCTATAACACCAACTAACCTTGGACGTCTAACACTCATCCCCCTCTCCCTGGAATATTCTCCTACTTTCCCAACAGCCATCTCGGTTTTCCTTGAACATTGTTCCTATAGCTCCCCCAGTGACAGATACACTGTAATTCACTCAATTGCCCTACCCCTCTTAACCCTCCCCTTTCTACTAATCTCTGCTCTAGTTCACTTACTCCCCTCTTTTCCCTTTCACTACCATACTGTCCTATAACACACTCTAATCTTTGACCTTTAACTCCTCTTTACCCTTTCTGACACAATACTTTACCATAGTGCTTTATATATAAAACCTATGATGTCTAGCACATTTATTTGTTTCAAACACTAAACATTAAATATTACCTTTTTCTGTAATTTTCAATATTTTACGGCATTTAATATTGCTGTTGGTAATGTCAATAACATGATAGTAATTAAGATGTTTATAATAAAAATATCGGTATTAATACTGATAGCAATAGCAAACCCAAGGAAAGGTGAAATAAGATGATGTTACACGGTCTATTAATTGACTCCTTTATAGCTAAGCACTGACAGAACCATCTATGTGCATTGACAATTAACAACACAATACTATAGTGAACACAACATTGTCCTGGGGGCATTGGGTTAAGGAGTTCCATTTTCTTGCTTATAGTAGATGAATACAGTCTCTCATGAAATCACATTTTCTAAATATAAGGCAGTTATCTTGCCCACTAATTCAAGCCCACACCTTAGTAGCACAAAGTTGAAGAGTGCAGACCTTGCTAAACACTATCTCTTCAGCTGCTTCTACAGTTTCTCCAGCCTGTATCACATGCTTTGGACAGTGTACCCTTGCACTTCAGTGTTACTCTTTTACCACAGAAGCTGTTTCGTATCTAAACACTGCTCTTCTCCTGCCAATTACTGCTGCTTTTGTAACTCTTGTTCCATCTACCCTGTCTCTAAAATGACAAAACTCAAACCACTAAATAGTCTACTCATTATTCCTTTCCTTGGCCATCCTCATATATCTACTCTTAATTTGCTAACACCACATTTCCACAACACTAGGCAGCAAAGTCAGTCACCCACTGGAAGTTTCCAAGTTTATCTAAACACCTTGTGCACTTAACTGCTGCAGCACTTACACCTAAATAAAATTCTTTTAACTATTCTGCAAGGTTCAAGGCTTACTCTGCTTTGACCTGTTCTTCACCTACCTTTACAATCTGTTTTTCTAGTACTTACTTTCAGCTCTTCACTCTCCACTGCCTCTCGCCACTTTCTATGTATTCTCTCTGAACCTTTTAGTGTAGGATCTATCTGAATCAAATTGTTACATATCACCACAGCATCACAAACACTTCTACCCAACATGCTGTCATATTAAATCTGATTAATTTATATTCAATAGGATTTAATATTTCAAACTATTGTACTTGGAAGTTACATTCCACTTATCTGTCATTACTTATGGGATCAAAGATTTCCACTACAAATCTAATTTCTTACAGTGTACTCCTTCCTATCATAACCCATCCATCCCGGGTGTCACATATATGAGACACAAGGAAAAAATAAACAGTTTTGGCCTGCCCGCCAGTGCGATGCTGTCTCGGAGCCGTGCTCCGCGGCAAAAGCGGCGGGCGGCCGGGCGGGCGGCCGGGCGGGCGGACAGACTCCGGGGAAGCTCCGCCCGCCGATTTTGTAGCTTCCCGGATTTTTTTACTTTGGGCTACAAAATGTACCCCGGCGTGACTGGGTTAAACTCATTTTTGGTATTTATAAACATAGATATCACTATGACAAATTTATTTTAAAAATATGTTAAGAATAAACACAGCATTGCTACAATTAAAACACAGGTTAATAAAAGAAATTTACTTTATTCTATATATATATATAATAATAAAATTTGCACAATATATGTCTCAGAGTAACATAATTTCCAAGCTTAAAAAGAACAGTTTTATGATTGGAATACTAAAGCATTCGGAAAAGAAAGACAGACTGGATTAATACAGGTAGGCTTCACAAAAAGGAAAATGTAGTACATGCCTGGCAAGACTGGTTTATAGACATCATAGAAGACATGACAAAGAGCAGCAGACTCCTCAAACTTCTTTCCAGTTTACAGCAATCAACATGACTTTAGAGGTGTTTTTACGTCTCTGACACTAATAAGAACTATTCATCATAAATCATGGCAACACATCAGAAATGAATTCTCCCGACATTATATTGTTCAATACCTCTATAATTGCCTGGGCTCTGCTATGTGATAAATTACAAGGTGGGTAAGTTGCTAAAACACACCTGTCCTTGCGTAAGTGTTGTGTTAATCCTTTAATTTGATGCAAGTGTCAGTAAATAGAAACAGAAACTTAAAAACAGACAGACATAGATCGAAAGAGAGAGAGAGTGAGAAAAAAAAAACTTATTCTAAATGAAAGAATGAGAGGATTGGAGTCTACTGCTTGACTTCAAGATATGTAATGCCTCTCTCTTTTCCTTTACCTTACTATTTACTTATTACGATACAGACTGACTAGTTGATTGATAATTTTTCTTTTACTTTTTCTTTCTGTTTCTTTAGGAGTCTAAACACCCAAAAGATACCAATATATATAAATGATTCAATATTTCCATCCCCATTCGACTGCTGAACAGTGCAACTATATTTGTTGTCTGCAAATGAGTTGAGAAAAAAACAGGAAACATCTGTATTCCATTAGTTAAAAGAAAATATCACTTAAATATTACTATGGCTTCTCAGTTACGTAGTTCAGAAAATTTACAGAAGAAATGACTACAATCAATCAACAATACCTAATTTCCTTTTCATGACTGTGAAGCCAGCAACTTTTTGACACAACAACAAAAAATATATATATATAACTGAAAAAAGTAAATAATAATAATAATAATAAAAAATACAATAAAAATCAAACATAAACATGAACTACAACACAGAGATTTTGAATAGTGGGATTATGACACTGGTATATGAACTATGTAAACATATTTATCAATATGAAGTTATATCTACATTATTACATATCACACCAGATTTACTATATGCATATAACATCATAATTTCATATCTAAAGCTTCAAACTGTTCAGTTTAAATCTAAAATAATGGACTGTCACAAAATACTGTCTTAAATCTATAGTTCATACACATATTAACAGAGTAGTTCAGTACAAAAATACCAATTAGAAAACGCAATATTATATGCTCAATTAGAAACTGCAGCGTACATACGTAAAATTATATACCTGCTTTATCTTCACTCTTAAATGTATAATTCAGCGATACTTCAGTATTCAAATCCTTCTAAACAAATCTTAGAATTACTCGTCAAGAAGAATATATAAATTCCTATTTGGTTGTAGTTTAATGCATATCTGAATACTTACACATATAACAAGCACAGGAAGGAGTTTGCTATCTAAGGTTCCAGCTCCCGACTTTCTCGGAGTAACGGCCATGAAATGTTTACTGCAGTGTCCGTGAACCTCAACGCTCCACGATTACAGAGACAATGAGAATAGAGTGGCTTCCTGATCACAACTGAGCTGCTTAAGTAATACAGAAAAGAAGACATAAGTGGATCATATTCTTTAAAAAGGAGAGAGAAAAAAAAAAAGAAGAAAAAAAAAATAATAAAAAAAATCACAACATTTACTGGACTCAAGTATTACAACCTCTTCCACACACTACAATTACTTGATCTAAACATATTTACATTCAACACCAAACTCCAAAAATTACTTAAACAAGTATTAAGATCTCTTTTTTTCTTCCTTTTTCCCCCACTATATACACTTTTTTTTTACATCTTTACATGAAGAAAATCAACTTGATTTCATTATTTAGACAATTCGAGATCATCAACACATAAATCTAAAAACAAAAATCTCAAGTAAATACTATGTGAGTGAACTCCATCTCACTTGGTTACTTTGGCTAAAGAGAAAGACGAAAAAAAATATCTTTGTGGGGTTCTCTTGAAAAGAACCCTACCATCTATAAAAAGATAATAATAACAGCAATAATAATAATAATAATAATAATTTGCTGAAGAGTTGTAATAAAACTATAGATACATTATGCTTTGGTCACTTAGAAATTTTGATCTGTGGTTCATGTCTACTCAGAAAATTTTGTAGAATGGAACGCAGTCCATTAATACTGATTTTACTTTTGCAATAAATTTTTTAGAGGTAAACCTACTGCAAAAATCTGGTGGAAATAAACTATAAAAAGTTTTTCAGTACAAAAACATTTATGATAATGATAAAGATAATTTTAATAATAATAATAATAATAATAATAAATAATAATACTTATAATAATAACAATAACAATATAAAGTCACCTGACACAAATTTATATTCTTAATTATATATTAAATATAAAATGGTGTCAAACTCTGCATAAACTTTTCTGCCGAAAATCTTGATGCAATTTGACAGAAATAAGGACTTGCAACTCTACTTATCAGAACATGAATACATTTGGATAATTTGGTCTAATTCTTAGACTCAGAGTATAGAGAAAATATGGATTAATTTCTATGTATTATTTGGTTCATCTACATTATATATCACTTTCGTTTGAGACAGTGTGTTGGAAGATATGACAGTATGACTACGGTTAAGCCCTAATTAAAACTTCCACTTGACAAGAGACAGGTGATTAACTGACCTGACACAACCAAGAAAAACGGATACACGTCTGTTCACATCACAAAAATTAGTTTTGACGATGAAAAGTTCACTTATCAGTGGCAACAGGGATATTATCCTTAATCCCTTGTTATTTTCACCTTTTTCAATCTTCTTCAAAAAAGACAACGAAGAAAGCACACCATGGATACTCGCACTGCATTGATTCGAGATCCCTATGTTCCCGTGAGAAGTGGACCACCTTGAGTGTAAAAATTTTCTTAAATTTGAGAAAAAAGATGTAGCCTTCAATTACAATACCATGGTGATATACACATGTATACTACCAATTTCCATTCACATATGATGTGGCAAACAAAGGAGCACCAATGCCTCATGCACAGGCATTTCCTTAATCAGTGGGGCCTCATCTGAATATCTTTATCTATGTATACCTAGATTAAATGAAAGAAAAAGAAAAGAAAAGGATGTCTCCATTATTAATACTACTAATGTTGTTGCTGCTGATTATGCACAAGAAAATGCATATCAAGAAAATACAGGAATTAATGATCCTCAAAATAAGAAACAGATTTAGACTACATAATCTCGCTCAGAACCAGCATCTTCCGGCACATGGGGAGGCTGTTTTGGCAGCGAGGAGGCAGCAGGGTTGCAATTGACCACATCAACTGCAATCTGCACAGGACCCGGGGGACTGCCTTGGGACGTTGCACTGTGGTTGCTTGCTAGGCTTGTTGTATCTGTTCAAGAGAGTTCAATTATTAAGAGGAAGTTGTTTCTGTGACACTGAACCTCATTGAAAAATATCCCAGTAAAATTCTTTTCCTTCATGGATTTTTTCCCCTAAAATCAAAATTAAGCCTTTACTTTTGAATGTCATTATAACATGTATATCAAGTTAGCCTATGCTGAGAGCAGCTGCTCTTCCAAGGACACATGTCAAGCATCTATATTCTGTCTGATCCCAGTATATTGGCTTTTGCCATGCAGACTTTGAACTATGGTGGCTGGATAATTTTGCATATAATAATAATGATGATAATAAAAATAAAAATAATAAAATTATAATAATAATAATAAATACAAATCAAATAAAACATATGTGTCCGTTGCCACAGGTAACATGGGCTACCATGTTTATGCATAGCCCTTGAGTTTAAACCTTTCAGTATTTTGGCAAGTGTAGAGGCACTCTGTTTAACTGATGAATAACTTTTTAGACCTCTCTCAGTGGTGCTACAAAGAAAGAAAGACAGAAAGAAAGAAAAAGAAAAAGGAATGAATCAAAGAAAGAAAGAGAAATAAATAAATAAATAAACATATAAAAAATAAAGAAAAAAAAACAAATTCAGCTAAATAGAATGCAAAGAACCTTACCTGTGTGCCCTGAGGATCGCCCAGCACCATGAACAATAACACTAACACTAG
>NC_091590.1:4703310-4705810 GCF_042767895.1 Penaeus vannamei
CGGTACAAATCCATCTCTTGCACTGTTAAAATATAAAAATTTAATGAAACCAGTCAAATCAATCTCCTGCATTGCAATGATATTCATTAGGGAATTGTGTGGTAAAATGTAAATAATATACACAGAATTAGTCACTATATTGTTTAATACAGGGGGCTGTGCCCCCTGCAACCCACTCCAAGAGGGCTGCAGCCCCCCCAACCCCCCATCCAAGAAAACAAAGAATCCTCTACTTATTTATGGCAGGAGAGAGCGCTTTGAAGAGACTTGGTATTACTACTCCAGCATGGTGGTCGTGCACTCTCTCCTGCCAAGACTATGTGGAGGATACTTTGTTTTTCTAGGCGCCGGGGGGGGTGGGGTGTATGTATTATTTACATTATACCCTGCAATTTCCCTAGTACCTTACATGCCCTCCCTGCTATCAGGGACAAGAATTTAGGGGTTTGGGTGCTTCTGCACAGTATTTACTGTATATTCGGAAACTAGAGAGTGAAAGGAATCCAACGATACCAAACTCATCAAGATTCGTTTTGCAGACGTATTAGAAAAAAATACCATCAAGACAGAACAAATTTACAGCATACTAATCAAATTGTACTTTCATTGACACAACAGAGGGACTGCCATGAGTAAATAAGTGAGTAAGCGAACAATGAAATAATTTAATAAGCGGTTAGTAAATACGTGATCATGATGACAATGATGATGAAAACGAGAGATCAACAATTACAAAGTCTAAAAATAATATAAAGATCACGTAAATGACGAGGATGATGGTGACGATGACGGTGACTTTAGAAATGGTATCAATAACAAAATCTATGAATGTTAATCTTTCTTCCATTGCCAGTTTTCGAGTCCATCATTAAAGTGAAGGTTTTCGCGAGGTTTTCTGTCTTTCCTAGTCTTTTCTTTCCTCAGAGTAGATGCTATGACTCTAATGGGAACATCAGCGGCTGTCTAAAAAGTGGGAAGGAAACTCACCGATGGAAAAGAGGATAAAATTGTTATCAACATATAAAAAAGTGACTTGTCCTTCACACACTGCGCATTTGCTGCCCTGACACTTACATCCGAGTCGAGTTCCAGTTCGGAACTTTAGATCAGAGATAATTAGTACCTTTAAAATCGTTATATTCCATTCGTTAATAATATGATGCAATAGCATTAATAGGAATATGCCGTAATTTTATGTAAACTTTCAATATGGGTAACTAATTAAAAGATTATAGTATTTATTATGTAAGACGGATTTAAGGAGACACAGCGTCCGACATTGCCGAAAGAAATGAATATTTTTATTTATTATTTTGCACCGATATTAGCCAAGTTCTGGAAAAGGAAAGTTGGTTTTATATAATCTTTAAAAATCAGATATAAAAGTCTGTATCTACTGAATAGTGGACACCGACCGAATATATCTTACTTAATAAAAAAAGAAAAATATTTTTTTTTATGCTACCAAAACTTTCTGTAATTTTATTAGATATTCCTCCAATATATTCACTGACCTAATTCGAACTCGCTTGAAAAAGATATTTGCTTTAATAAGAAAGCTACCTTTTGTGGAAATTTCCGGTTCTGAATTTCGACCGGAAATATATATTCGTTCATGGAATGATGGTGGAATGATAACTTGGAAGCACAGTTTATTTATTTTCACACCCGCATACCTATTTTTTCACTCTCTTATCTATCTGCTTATCTATATATATGCAAACACACACACACACACACACACACACACACACACACACACACACACACACACACACACACACACATATATATATATATATATATATATATATATATATATATATATATATATATATATAATTTATTTATGTACAAATATAGAAACATACCCATACAGCCGCGCACACAAATGAACACACACACCCACATACACCAAACCACACACACACATATATGTGTGTATGAATATTTACGTATATATCTATATATACACACACATACATACACACGCACGTACACACACACACACACACACACACACACACACACACACACACATACACACACACACACACACACACACACACACACACACACACACACACACACACATATATATATATATATATATATATATATATATATAGACATCTATATATTCCAACATATACATATATATACAGATATATATACACTCATATATATATATATATATATGTATATATATATATATGTATATATATATATATATATATACATGTATATATATACATCTATTTAAACATGTATATAAATATACATACACACATTTATATAAAAGTATATATATATATATATGCCCCCACACACACAAATACATATATATGCATATACACATGATATGTATATGCACATGTATATGAACACACACACACACACACACACACACACACACACACACACACACACACACACACACACACACACACACACACACACACACATGTATACATATATGTTTGGGCTGAATCAGTTACCA
>NC_091590.1:4713310-4720810 GCF_042767895.1 Penaeus vannamei
ACTCGCCGCTCGGGTAGTACGGGTACGCGCCCTCCGACAGGTACATGTGGTGGTGCGGCATCGACTGCTGGTGCTGCGCGGGCGGCGGCGGCTGCGGCGGCTGGTGGTGGGGGGGCAGCGGGGGGGGGTGGGGGTGTGGGGGCGGGTGATGGGGGGGCGGGTGTTGAGGCGGAGGAGGGGGGTGGTGCTGGGGGGCGTGGGGGGGCGGCTGCTGGTGCTGCGAGTGGTGCTGCGCCTCGGCGGCCGCCTGTGCCTGCGCGGAGGAGGCGATCAGCTTCTGCTGCAGCGAGCTCACGAGGTCCGGGCCCAGGATCTGCTTCACCTGCTCCAGCTGCTCCGGGTTGTCCAGCGTGGCGAACTCCTCGAGCAGCGTGCGGAACTGGAACAGGCCTCCGAGGTCGCTGAGCGAGCTGCGCTTCTGGGGGGTGCTGACCCCCTCCTCGCCCGCCCCCTCCGCCTCCGCCGCGTGCGGGCGCTGCTGCTGGCGCTGCGCGGGGGGCGAGTGGTGCGCGGCGGGCAGGTGTTGCCGGGCCTGGCGCAGGGCGACGTGCTGCCCCTCGTACAGCAGGTGGTGCTCGGGCTGAGGCTGGGGGAGGTGCTGCACTCCGGGCGGCGACGGCGTGGTCGGCTCCTCCTTCGGGATGACCAGCATGGCTTCGGGCAGCTCCTGCTGGTGGCCGAGATGCTGCTGCTGCTGCTGCATCAGAGCCTGCTGCTGGGCCTGCTGGTATTGCTGCTGGAGCTGGTGCTGAGTGTGCTCCCCGTAACTTCCGTAGCTGCCGATATTACTCATCAGCTGATGTTCCAGCTGCTGGAAGGCTTGCTGCGACTGCTGAATGCTCTGCAGGTTCCCCGGCTGGTTCGTCTCCAGGTAGTCGAGCTGCGTCATGAGGTCGGAGCTCGGGAACCCGGAGGGGCCCCCCTGGCTCGCGCCCGGGGCCTGGCCGCCGCCCCCCTGGGACTGTTGCTGCTGCTGCTGCTGCATCTTCTGTTGCTGAAGTATATGCTGAGCAATGGATGGGGCTTGTGCAGCTGGCTGTGCTGCTGGTGGCTGTAGCTGCTGCTGAGGAGCGTCGCTCTGCAGAGGCGCTTGGCCGCTGCGCCCGTCGGGAAGGAGACTTCCCAGGCCGAAGTTGGGCGAGCTGAGCACGTTCATGATCGACTTCTGGAACTGCTGCATGATCATCTTCTGGAAGCTCGGGTTATTGGCGAGCTGCTCGAAGTCCATGGACGCCATGGCCGCCGCTGCCGCCGCCGCCGCCGTCGCCCCCGCCCCCGCCCCGCCTTCGCCGCCCACACCCTCAGCCAGACCGCCCATGACGCCCTTTGAGGTCGACGCCGCTTGAGACGCCGAGGCGGCCATAGCCGACGTGACGGCCGGGGGCATCTGGAATACCCCGGCGGAGGCGCGGGCACGTGCCTGTGGGTCAGAGGAAGATCCAGAGACACTAGGGTGCTGCATTAAGTGTGGCCACTCAGTGTATGGATTCAGGTTCAGCTGGCCGAGCTGCATCTGGATCTCTGCTACCTGGAAGTCAGAAAGAGTTACTGGATGACGCAAGGGTTCAGTGACTGGCGAAAATAATTGCAATATATTCAATAAATGTGAATGTAGGATGTGTCAAAGCTACCGCTCACCGTCCCTCATCATGGCAGTAAACAGAATAAACTTAATGTGCTCAGTGTGGCTGCATATCAAACCATCCCGACGTCTATTAATCTATGATGATCATCTGATGGCAAAAGATACTATCCTCAAAGCATATACCATATAACAAAGAGCATGCAGAAATAACAGTCAAGCCTTTTGTCCTCATCATGCTTGTGGTTAAAACAACAGAAGGCAGAGCTCGAGCGGATGGCTCATGGAAGACGCACCTCCTGCTTGGCGAGTTTGAGGTTGTACTCGTTGTGCTGGTCGTTGAGCTCTCGTAGGTCGGTGAGCTTGATGAGCAGGCGCGGGTACATGATGGTGGCGTTGTGGGGGCCGTAGCGCCAGTTCATGTATTTCCTGAAGGGGGAGGAGGCCGGGTTAGAGCTCTCGAAGATCTCGATTTGAGGCAGCTTTGGGTTCAAATCTCTGGTGTCATTATTGTGATGTGTCTAAATAGTATATTAAAACATTTATATCAATCTGATATAACTGAATACTGTATTTAAAACGTCTATATCAATGTAATGTATCTGAATAGTTTATTTAAAGCGTCTATATCAATGTGATGTATCTAAATAGTTTATCTAAAACGTCTATATCAATGTGATGTATCTAAATAAGTTTATTTAAAACGTCTATATAACATCTATATTGTCGTATCTGAATAGTTTATCTAAAACGTCTATATCAATGTGATGTATCTGAATAGTTTATCTAAAACGTCTATATCAATGTGATGTATCTGAATAGTTTATTTAAAACGTCTATATCAATGTGATGTATCTGAATAGTTTATCTAAAACGTCTATATAATATCTATATTGTCATTTATGTGATCTAGTTGTTTATCAAAAACGACGATAGTTGCATAGTTTTGGAAGTGACTGACTTTGAAGGATATTAATGATGCAGAACAAAAATAAAGAAAGGGATTTCAAGACGATAAACCTATTTGCAACATTCCTTTGCAACAAGTGAGTTATTAGTGAGAGATGAGGGATGGAAAAAATGAAAATTAAACAATACCGAATGATACGATGCCATATGAGAATATAAAGGAAATATGAAAAAATAAGCATTATCAGCGAACCAAGCGACACGATACCAAGTGAAAATACAAAAGAAATATGAAAAAACTAAGCAATATCACGATACCAAATGAGATTATTAAAGAAATATGAGAAAACTAAGCAATACCACGACACCAAATGAAAATACAAAGGAAATATGAAAAAAAGCAATACCACAATACCAAACGAAACTACAAAAGGAAAATAAAGACAAACAAGAGCTCAAAGCACCGAACAAAAAAGAAAAAAAGAAAAAGATAGAAAGGAAAAAATGAAGAAAAGAGAAAGAAAGAAAGAAAGAAAAAATACCCCACGACTTCCCGAGCTAAACCAACGCCCTTCGGAAAAACACTTGCTGACGAAGGTCCCCTTATACCTTATGAGGCTGACGGACGCCCTTATACCTTATGGCGCTGACGAAGGCCCCTTATACCCTATACCCTATGACGCTGACGGACGCCCTTATACCTTATGACGCTGACGGACGCCCCCTTATACCCTATGACGCTGACGAAGGCCCCCTTATACCCTATGACGCTGACGAAGGCCCCTTATACCCTATACCTTATGACGCTGACGGACGCCCCCTTATACCCTATGACGCTGACGAAGGCCCCCTTATACTCTATGACGCTGACGGCCGCCCTTATACCTTATGACGCTGACGGACGCCCTTATACCTTATGAGCTGCAAGTAGTGATCCTGTCGAGCTTGGATCCGCGCCGTCTCCTGCAGTCCGGGTCTGTCGCTCGTGAACAGAACGATGAGCAGCAGCATCATCATCACGGGCTCGTCCACGTTCAGGTCCTTCATGCTGAAGATGAATTTCATGTGCATGTCGTACAACTCGCAGCTGACGAGTTTCTTCATGTCCTCGACTCGTAGCGTGGGGGCGTCCTTGTAGATCTGCTCCTTGGTGTTGGGCCAGCGGTTGTTGTCCGTGTCGAAGCTCTGGACGCCGCGGATGAGGGACATCTCCAGGATCCCGCCGCGGAGGAGGCTGCCCTGGTCCTGTAGGATGGGGGGGAGTGGGGAGGTGGGGAAGGGGGAGAAGGGGGAGGTTAGATGGAGTAAGAACTGTTTTTTATTTATTTATTTATTTTTTTTGTTGAATGTCGTATTTTTTTATTTTTTTTTTTAGTTTTTCCTTTTTCTTTGTCTGTTTGTATGTTATTTTTCTCTCTCTATCTTTTCACTTATTCCTTTTTTTTTCTCTCTCTCTCACTTCTCACTCATTCTTTCTCTTCTCATTCATATTTTTTCTCTCTCCCTCTGTTCTCACTCATTCTCTCTTCCTCTCTCAATCTATATCTTACTCCTCGTTCTCCTCACCACTAACCTCTTCTCCCTCCCCCTCTTCTCCTTTCCCTCCCACCTTCCCACCTCTCCCACCTGCCCTTCCCACCTATCCCTCACTCCCTCCCCCTCCCTCCAACCTCTTCATCCACCTCCTCTCCTCCAATTTCTCCCATCCCTTCTCCTCCAACCTCTTCCCCCCTTCTTCCCTCTCCCCCCCCACAACCCACCTGCGAAGGGAGCTCGCAAAAATCGGGGAACAGCCGTGCGAAATAAGCGAACCGCCGCACGACTGTGGTGAACATGTTGATGATCTGCACGCTGGGACGACCCACGTTGAACTGCTTGAGGTCGTTCTTGTAGGGCACGTCGTGGTAGGCCAGCTGGTAGTTGCGCACGGCCTGCTCCACCTCGTCGCGTTCCTGGGGGTGGTGGTGGGATTTATGAGGGGTTGAGGAGGGATGAGGGATTTATGAGGGATTGATGAGGGATGAGGGATTAAGGAGGGATGAGGGATTAAGGAGGGATGAGGGATTAATGAGTGATGAGGGATTAATGAGTGATGAGGGATTAATGAGTGATTTATGAAGGATTAACAAGGGATGAAGGATTAAGGAGTTACTATAAGTGATAAGGGTTTAATGAGTGGTTTATGACTGACGAGGGATTAAGGAGGGATGAGGGATTAAAGAGTGATTTATGATGGAATAACTGATGAGGGATTAATGAGTGCTTTAGGGAAAATAAGCGATTAATGAGTAATTTATGTGGGATTAGGTGTTAATGAGTGATCTATGGGGTTAAAGATTAATAAGTGATGAGGGGTTCATGATTGGTTTATGAGGGATTTATGAGTGATGAGGGATTAATAAATGATTTATGAGGGATTAATGTGCGAAGGAGGATTATTGAATGATGAGGGACTAATGAGTGATGAAGGATTAATGAGTGATTTATGAGGGATTAAAGAGTGATTATGAGGGAGTAAGGCGGCATGAGAGATTAATGATTGATTTCTGAATAATAAGGGATTAATGAGTGATTTATAAGGGATCAGGGATTAATAAGTGACCTATGGGGGATTAGAGATTAATGAATGGTGAGGGATTAATGAGTTATCTATGAGGGGCTAATGAGTCATGAAAGATTAATGAGTGACGAGGGGTTAAATAGTGCTTAGGGATTGGTAAGTGATTTATAAGGAAATAATGAGTGATGAGGGATTAATACGTGATTTTTGAGGGATTAATGAGTGATGAGTAATTTATGAGGGAATAAGAAAAAATGAATTTATGAGGGATTAACGAGTGATTTATGAGTGATTAAAAGAATGACGGATTAATGAGTAATTGATGAGGGATAAGGGACTAATAGGCGATGAGGGAATTATGAGTGATTAATGAGGACTAGGGATTAATGAGTGAAGAAAGAAGAACGAGGGATTCATGAGTGATAAAGAACTAATGAGTGATTTATGAAGGATGGGAGATTTATGAATCATGAAGGTTTTATGAACAATGAGTGATTTATGAGTGATTAGGGAAGGATAAGTGATAGATGGATTAAGGAGGGATGACGGATTTATGAGTGATGGGGATTAATTACTGATGAGGGATTGAGTGATTCATGATGAATTAATGAGTGAAAAATATGTGATGAATGTGATTTATGAGTGAGTGATGAGGGATTTATCAGTGATTGAGTGATGAGTAATTAATGAATAACCAATGAGTGATACATACGTGTGATTTATGAGTAATTTATGTGTGATTTGTGAGATATTTTTGAGTGACGAGAAATTAATGAGTGATTCATAAGGGATTTATGAGTGATTTAATGAGTATTTTGTTAGCAATTCATGGGTGATTCATGAGTCATTACGAGTGATTCATACGCGATTTATGAGTAATTCATAATTCATGAGTGATTTATGAGTTTTATCAGTGATTTATGAGTATTTAATCACAGAATCTAAAAATGATAACAATCAAGGAAGTAAAAAAATGGAAAAAACGGGAAAAAAGAAAAAAGAAAAAAAGAAAAAAGGGAAAAAGGAAAAAATAGAAAAAAAGAAAAAAAAAAAGAAAAAGGAGAAAAAAAAGAAAAATAGAAAAAAACTAAGAAAAAGAAGAAAAAATAAGAAAAGAAAAAAGGAAAACAGGAAAAAAATAAAGAAAAAAAAAGAGAAAAAAGAAGAAGAAAAACAAGAAAAGAAGAAACAGAGAAGAAAAGTAAAAAAATCTAAAAATAAGGAAAAAAACGAAAAAAACGAAAAAAAAACCAAAAATTAAACAAAACAAAACAAACAAACCTGCTCCGTCATATAATTGAGCATCGTTGCCATATCGGGCTCGTATGGCAGCAGTTCCCTCTTGCCTTCCTTGAGCCCCTTCTTGCTATCCTCGCCTTGCTTCGCTCTCCTCTCGGCTCTCTGCTTCATCAGCTGAGCTCTGTCCTCCTCTGACATCACCCACGCCCGCTCCATGCCGATGCTGGTGCATTTCTTGTACCTGAAAAGAGGGAGAGAGAGAGAGAAAATGAATAAAAATGGAATGAAATAGGAAAAAAAATATTAAAATGAAATGAAATAGGAAAAAAATACTAAAATGAAATGAAATAGGAAATGAAAAGAGAAATTTCTTGTACCTTTAAAGAGGGAGAGAGAAAAAAAAATGAAATGAAATAGGAAATGAAATGAAATAGGAAATGAAAAGAGCAATTTCTTGTACCTTTAAAGAGGGAGAGAGAAAGGGAGAGAATGAAATGAAATAAAATGAAGACAAGAGTGAGAGAGAGAGAGAGAGAGAGAGAGAGAGAGAGAGAGAGAGAGAGAGAGAGAGAGAGAGAGAGAGAGAGAGAGAGAGAGAGAGAGAGAGAGAGAGAGAGAGAGAGAGAGAGAGAGAGCAATGGGAAGGGGTCAGAGACATAAATATGAATATAAGTAGAGGTAAGTACAGCAAGACAGATATATATATATATATATATATATATATATATATATATATATATATATATATATATATATATATATATATACACGCATACACATACGAAAATAAATGAATAAATAAATTGAGATTTATGAGTGAATGAATACAGAGATGCTGGTGCATTTCTTGTACCTAAAAAGGGAAAGAAAGAGGGAGAGAAGGAGAGAAAATGAATAAATATTTATGAATGGACAAATACAGAGATGCTGGTACCTAAAAAGAGGGAGAGAGGGAGAGAGAGAAAAAAAAATAAAATAAAAAATAAAAGATAGAATGAAATAGAAAATGAAAAGGGAAAGAGAGAGAGGGAGAAAAAAATGAAATGAAATAGAAAATGAAAAGAGAAAGAGAGAGAGAAAAAATAAAAGATAATACGAAATAAAAAAATAAAAGAAAAGATAAAAGATAAAATGAAATAGAAAATGAAAAGGGAAAGAGAGAGAGGGAGAAAAAAATGAAGTGAAATAGAAAAGGAAAAGAGAAAGAGAG
>NC_091590.1:4730810-4735810 GCF_042767895.1 Penaeus vannamei
GTGTGTGTGTGTGTGTGTGTGTATGTATGTGTGCGTCCGTGCCTACGTCTTCTTTTTTGTGTGTATGCGTTCTTATATGTACACACACACACACACACACACACACACACACACACACATACACACACACAAATACACACACAAGAGTATATATCAAAGTATATCCATGTATATCCACAATCAAACAAGTCCTCAGCGCTATATAATGCCTTCTAATTTGTATTCCACACATACAATCATATTTCATGCATGACATCCAACACATACACAGGTGATTAGAACTTAACAGCACTTACAAATTGAAATAGTGTGGCTTAACTGCTCAATTAGCCGTCATACCCATGAGGATAATGAGGTGGATCTCCTTATGTGTAATTTTATGCAGTTCTTGTGTTGATTTGTAGTTAATTGACTTCGGAAATGCGTGTTATTTCTTTTTAGGATATTCCATCATGAGTCGAGTAATTGATGTTCCGGTTGAGTAATTGGGTGCCGGTGGAATACGCTGTCCGGTTCTTATCCTTAACTCTCAGTTTAATTTTTTTTTCTCAATTTAATGTTTTTCTCAATTTAATATTTTTTCTCAATTTATTATTTTTTCCTCAATTTATTATTTTTTCCTCAATTTATTATTTTTTCTCAATTTATTATTTTTTCCTCAATTTATTATTTTTTCTCAATTTTGTTTGTCTCCATTTAACTAGAATTGTTCAATGGTTCAATCAGAATTGTTTAAAGATTTAATCAGAATTGTTCAATGATTCAACCAGAATTGTTTAATGATTTTACCAGAAGTGTTCAATGGTTCAGCAAGAATTGTTTAATGATTTAACCAGAGTTGTTCAATGATTCCACCAGAGTTGTTTAATGAATCAACCAGAAATGTTTAATGTAATGTGAGATAATGTTCTATGCGATGTGTAAAGGTTGTATTTAAGTGTTTTTTTTTTCTCGAAATCTATGTTACTACCGGCATATCAAAGATTCATGAGTCGACCATTTTTTTCTTGTAATCGTTGTCTTGAAAAATAATATTGGAAATAGTTTTATCATTTTATGCTCACAATGAATTAAAAACAAACAAGAAATCAAACAAATATAAACAATTTGCACAAGTTTTCTACCAGCAGAACGAACCTCTAACCTGAACTGTATATCAAAAGAGAGAGAGAGAAAAAAAGTTTATTTCCATGAACTAAAAAGAAGAAAAAAAAAAAAAAATCCACAAACAATGCAACTATTCCATCTTCATCATATTTTTTACACCTGTGTTTAAACGAACGAAGACGATAGCGATGAAACCATCTAGAAACATCTAGTACAGAAGGTACAGGAAAGAAGCTTCTTTGAGAAAATATGTATCGAGTTTGAACCGCCCCGAGCTACCTCAGGGCGGTTGTTAAAGACGATGTTCTTTTTTTTTCGTCGTGTAACCAGAGCGAATAATTGGTTACATTCCCCATCGCTATCTCTGGGCGGTTTAGTAATAAGGTTTTTTTTCGTCGTGTAACCAGAGGGAATGGATGGCTACATTCCCCATCGCTATCTCTGGGCGGTTTAGAATTAAGGTTTTTTTTCGTCGTGTAACCAGAGGGAATGGATGGCTACATTCCCCATCGCTATCTCTGGGCGGTTTAGAATTAAGGTTTTTTTTCGTCGTGTAACCAGAGGGAATGGATGGCTAGATTCCCCATCGCTATCTCTGGGCGGTTTAGAATTAAGGTTTTTTTTCGTCGTGTAACCAGAGGGAATGGATGGCTAGATTCCCCATCGCTATCTCTGGGCGGTTTAGTAATAAGGTTTTTTTTCGTTGTGTAACCAGAGGGAATGGATGGCTACATTCCCCATCGCTATCTCTGGGCGGTTTAGTAATGTTTTTTTTTTTCGTCGTGTAACCAGAGGGAATGGATGGCTAGATTCCCCATCGCTATCTCTGGGCGGTTTAGAATTAAGGTTTTTTTTCGTCGTGTAACCAGAGCGAATGGATGGCTACATTCCCCATCGCTATCTCTGGGCGGTTTAGTAATGTTTTTTTTTTCGTTGTGTAACCAGAGGGAATGGATGGCTACATTCCCCATCGCTATCTCTGGGCGGTTTAGTAATGTTTTTTTTTTCGTTGTGTAACCAGAGGGAATGGATGGCTACATTCCCCATCGCTATCTCTGGGCGGTTTAGTAATGTTTTTTTTTTCGTTGTGTAACCAGAGGGAATGGATGGCTACATTCCCCATCGCTATCTCTGGGCGGTTTAGTAATGTTTTTTTTTTCGTTGTGTAACCAGAGGGAATGGATGGCTACATTCCCCATCGCTATCTCTGGGCGGTTTAGTAATGTTTTTTTTTTTCGTCGTGTAACCAGAGGGAATGGATGGCTAGATTCCCCATCGCTATCTCTGGGCGGTTTAGAATTAAGGTTTTTTTTCGTCGTGTAACCAGAGCGAATGGATGGTTACATTCCCCATCGCTAACTCTGGGCGATTTAGTAAAGACAATGTTCTATTTTTTTTTTTCGCCGTGTAACCAGAGCGAATAGATGGCTAGATCCCCACCCGCTGATTCGAAGACCCCCTCCCCCCCACCATCGCTACCTCTGACTAATCTACCCCTAACCCCCCAACCTCCCTGCATAAACAAATGACGTCACTACCCACAATCCCCTTTGCTCTCGTGGGGTCCTTCTATACGTCTCTCGTCCCCCCCCCCTCAGAGACCCCTCCCGATACCTCCCTCTCCTGGCGTTGAAATCTCCGCCATTCCGCGGGGACCCCCACCTCCTCCGCCGACCCCGGGGAAGCCAAGCGGGCATCTCCCGGACCCCGACAACTTTTCCACGCACCTGGGGGCCACCTGGTACAAGGGCGCCCCATCGACATGCACGGCGGAGGGAGCTCGTAGTAGCCCAGGGAAGTTTATTTTAACCACTGGTGAGTCGTAGGGGGAGGTAGGGGGAGGGGGTGGAAGGTAGGGGGAGGGGGTGGAAGGTAGGGGGGAGGTGGAGGGGGGGGTTGAAGGTAGGGGGGAGGTGGAGGGGAGGGGGTTGAAGGTAGGGGGAGGTCGAGGTGGAGGGGGAGGGGGAGGGAGGGAGGGAGGGAGGGAGGAGGTGAGGGGGGAGGGAAGAAGGAGTAGGGAGGACTGAGGATGGGGAGGAGGGATGGGAATGAAAAAGGGAGAGGAAGGAAGGAAGAAGGGTAGAGGATTAGGAGGATTAGGAGAAGGACAAAGAGAAAGAGAATGAAAAGGAGAATAAGGGGCAAGAACAGGAGAAGGAGAATGAAGGGAAAAGGAAGAAGTCAAATGAGGAAAAGAGAGGGAAGGGAGAATGATGAGGAAAAGGGAAATAGAAAGAAAGGAAAGAAGTGAAAAGAGAAGGGATGAGAAGAATGAAAGATGAAAGAGGAAGAGGAGGAGAGGAAGAGAATTGGGGGAGGGGGTTACTCAAGCCCTCCTCCTGACTGCTTCTCTCATCTCAATATCAATCGTTCTATGCTTCTTACTACAGGACAAAACTTCTTGAAAACGAAAGACATTTTGTTTCTAGTGCTTGTGTGACCTGCGACCATCTGTGGACCATCTGTGGATTTTTCCTTTTCAGATCCTGTTTTGTATTGGCTGTGGTAATAAAATTAATAAAATTTATATTAATATTTCCTTTATGTTTGTGGTAATAAAATTTATATTAGGCATTTCCTTGCCCTCGATCTACGTGATATCTCGTCCAATAGATTTTACACCATTTTTTTCTAATGGAGAAATATTCTGTACATCAATATTTTTTTCTAATGGGAAAATGTTCTGAGCGTGGAGAAATGGTAATGTATGTTGGACATTTTACAATAAATAAAGGGGTGAATATGTTGCATGATCAATATTGTCCATTTCACTATGTGGTATGTGGGTTCCTATAGCTCTCCCTCCGGTAACTGCCTGCCTTCTTCTATTATCATTATTATTATTATCACTACTACTACTACTACTATCATTATTATTGTAAGCTATATAAAGAGCCACACTGAAAAAAACGAAATTTATACCACCAAAGGTGTCAGTGCCGTTCAAGGTACAATTAAGAAAGAATGAGAGAATAGAAAGTCAGCTATTCACATAAAAAAAAAACATGTTAGCTGATCTTTTAAGCTTATCAAACGTCGGAGAAGTTACAATATCTGAAGGAAATCTATTCCAAAGCCTACACATAGAAGTAAAGAAACATTTAGAAAGCTAGCATGTAGATGATCGACTTACATCAAATGTCATTGAATTGAGCATCATAGAACTTCTAGTAACTCTTGCAGGTTGATAAAAATCAGGTAAAAACCTAAAGGTATTGATATGGTCGTTTTTGCTTTTGGTATGTCTTGTCCCTTGGAAAGTTAGTCTAATGTACATATAAACGTATCTATCTACCAATCTATCTATCAATCAATCTACCTATCTATCTAATCTATCTCTATATCTATCTATCAGTCTATAAATTTATCTATCTAACTATCTAACAATCTCTCTCTCTCTCTCTCATATATATATATATATATATATATATATATATATATATATATATATATATATATATATATATATATATATACGGATACACATTCATTTACTACCCATCATAAAACGACAATTATTTCAACCCTCAACCCAAAAAAACCTCTATCGGGAAACCACCACCACCTCCACCTCCTCCTCAGATTCCAGAAATAACCCGACGACCCCCCCCCCCCCCACCCCCCACCCAACATGTCACACGGCGCGACACGCACCCTCCGAACCCCCCCGAGTGAGCGACCCCCCCCCCCCCCCTCACTCCCACCCCTCACACCCCCCACCCCTATTGGCATTCCCCTACAGGCAGTGCAGAAGGCGTCGACGAGCGGGCGTGGGAGCCGAGGCCAAGGGGAGGCTCGAAGTGAACGACCTGCCATTCTCGGTGACTCCTCGGTGCCACTCCGCCACCTCTCGCCTCGGGACGCCAGGTGGGAGGGCGCGGGTCGGAGGGACG
>NC_091590.1:4738310-4748310 GCF_042767895.1 Penaeus vannamei
CTATCTATTTATATCTATCTATCTCTACATATATAAATATATTTTTTTTACGATAAGTTGAATGTATATACTTTCCTCAGTCGTCAAAATTTGGGGTAAATGGAAATGTTCATCATCGCTTTTTATTTTTTATTTATTTACTTTTTTATCTATTCATATTTACAAAAAGCTGAATGTGACTATTTCGTTACGTCTATAAAATCAGCTCTTTATGTGAATTATATCAAGAGTAAAAAGCTTATTCAAGACAAATGCGGAAGAGATACAGGATGACTCGGTTGAGTGTGGCCCCAAAAGGTCATAATATGGTCTTGATATATCTATACACATCCATATAGATATATGTATATATATGCATGTGTATGTATGTATATATATGTTTATATGTATATATATATATATATATATATATATATATATATATATATATATATATATATATGTGTGTGTGTGTACACAAATATATACATATACATATACATATATATTCATTTATCTAAATATATGTATATATATATATACATATACATATATGTCTCTCTCTATATATGTATATATATATAGCCTATACATATATATGTATGTATATATAGATGCATGGTGGAAATACATCATTTTTTTATGTTTGTATACACACACACACATACATATCTAGATATCTATATATACCTATATATAAATGTATATGATGTATATATATCATATATATATATATATATATATATATATATATATATATATATATGTATATATATATATATGTATATATATGTATATATATGGAAACACACACATACATATATTTATATATTATATATATATATGCATACGTATAATCATACATAATATACATATATATTGCTTGGTGGTAATACAACACAAAGATGTATATTTTTCCATGTATCAAATTACTATAATTCCTACCCTCTTTACAAAATAATGAACACTAACAAAATGTCAAAACCATGTGTAAACTAAACAGGAAGGAGACTTCCTTAGAGTTTTACCTTCTTTCAGTTAATTTTATATGATAGAAAGGCGTATATCATACCTAGTATGGGAAATAATTCCTTCATTGACAATATAATGTGTCGCGTTTATATATCATCTTACTGAACACTTGCTTGGGTCCGAATAATCGACTGAAATGCCAAAAACTGTATTTTTATCTGGTTTACTGGCGACCACAATAACGAACATTCCGTATAATTTAAGAACAGGTACTGGTTTGTTTTTCTTCACTAAAATTACTATCGTTGTCATCCATGTGAAAAATTTAGCTCCTTTTTAAAAAATAGATTTACAACGTAATGAAGAAGACTCAATCTCAAGTAGCTCCAGGAAAGGGATACTTTTTTTATTTATTTTTTATTATCAAATGTTTGTCACTGAAATGAACTCAATAAGAATATTACCATTACAGGTGAATATTAATCTAAAAAGGAGTAAAAGTCATCACCAATGTTGTCCAAGCCTATAAAGTACAAATATTTTCTTAGGAAAGAAAACATAAGTAATTATACATGGTTTACAGTGAAGTCCGTCCTGTCTATTGAAGTCCCTGTGTATAATTAAATAGATACTGTCAAAGTAAGATGGAAAAGAAGAAAAACGCAGAAAGAGGAAGAGGGGAACCAACAAAAACGGATGGAAATTGTGCAGTAAAAAAAGGTCTAAATAACTTAATAGATACTGTCAAATTAGGAATCATAAGTATATACGCATATATGTGTGTATGTATATGTATGCGTATATCTTTGAACTTATGTGTACATATATATTATGTATGTGTGCGTATATCTTTGAACTTATGTGTACATATATATTATGTATGTGTGCGTATATATTGTGCATGTGTGCATATATATTGTCTGTGTATATATTGTGTATGTGTGCATATATATATATATATATATATATATATATATATATATATATATATATATATATATATATATATATATATACTGTGTATGTGTGCGTATATACTGTGTATGTGTGCGTATATACAGTGTATGTGTGCGTATATATTGTTTAAGTGTGCATATATATTGTGTATATGTACGTATATACTGTTAAGAATGTATGTTTGCGTATATATTAATTGTTTATGTATGACCGTATGTGTGCTTGTGCATATACGTACATGTGTGTGTATGCATGTGTCTGCATACATACGTGGGCGAATAAACGAAGAAGATGAAGAAAAACGACAACAAAAAATACATCAAACAGAACAACCATTAGGCAGGTACATGTTAAGCGAAATAATGAAGATTCCAAGGTTGTTTGAGAGCTAAGCGGACACGAGAAAGAAAAAAAAAGAATATTGCTTTACTACAAAGAAAAACTATGATGGAGAAACGATATAAGGTAAGATAAAGATGATTTTGATGGGTATTAAGTAGGTTGTTGGGATAAATGGTCTTTTGAAGTCGAAAATTAGCAATGGCGAGGACACACACACACACAAAAAGAATATTGCTTCACTACAAAGAAAAACTATGATGGAGAAACGATAAAAGTTCAGATAAAGATGATTTTGATGGGTATTAAGTAGCTTGTTGGGTTAAATGGTCTTTTAAAATCGAAAATTAGCAATGGCGAGGAACTGAGGGAGGTAAAATATGATGGAGAAACAATTTAAGTTAAGATAAAGATAATATAATAAAGATAAAGATATATGGTAAAAGTCGAAAATTGGCAATAGCGAGAAACTGAGAAAGGGTGTATAGTGTTGAAGATTCACTAGGTTAAAGAATCTTATTCTATATCCGATCTACACATTTAAAACTAATTATTTCGATTAATATTAACAATTCTCTCTCTGATATGAAAATAACGAGAAGAAACGGATCACATTCAACACGGTTTAATGTAAAAATAATACCGACTACTGAAATTGATTACAACAGATCCTTTTTACATCTGGCATAAATAAAACTTGATTATAACAGTTCCTTTTTATATAAAACTCGTCCACTTATTTAAACCAGAAACTCCATACTTACCGTGGAAGAGAACACTAAATAGTTCATTATGTTACAGAAGACAAGTATAAGTTTCATGTGAATTTAACAGTAAATACTGATCTATATTTGAATCTCAAGTATAATATGGGGATAGCACTGACTAGTTCATTATAATTTCACTAGATAATTAAAAATCTAGGTTAGCACGACTAATTGCGTCAATTATCAAATTATTACCTTTAATAAGCAGACTATTTATCATCAACAATCACCAAATTACCAAATGCACCATTGACCCCTCATAAAAGAAAGAGAGAAAGAGAGAGAGAGAGAGAGAGAGAGAGAGAGAGGAGAGAGGAGAGAGGAGAGAGGAGAGAGGAGAGAGGAGAGAGGAGAGAGGAGAGAGGAGAGAGGAGAGAGAGAGGAGAGGAGAGGAGAGGAGAGGAGAGGAGAGGAGAGGAGAGGAGAGAGAGGGAGGGAGGGAGTGATAGAGATAGATAAAGATGGAGATATACAGACAGATAGATAGATAGATAGAGAGATCAAGAAGAAAAAGGAAAATAAATCCAATTTTCCTAAAAGCCTTTCAAATACGATGATCCCACGTTCCCCACCCGACACCCACACCCTACCACCCCCCCCTCCCTCCCTCTTACCCCAACCCCCTTCGATCTCCTCGAGTGTATATGGCCAGACATCTTTTATAGATATGCATGCGAATACTCGAATACTTGTATGCATGGGAGACGAATATGCATGTTAAACAGACATCGTGCCCAGCGAAGTCGTCGGGTAGAATGCATCATGGAGTAGGAACTGTCCTTGTGGAGTATGACCTTGAAAGTCCGAGGGGATAAGGAGGCGGAGGAGCCGGCACAGTCCTTCCCGGGGCCTGGGTGTGAGGAGGAGGACTTGGAGGATGCGTTCGGGTGATTAGGATGAAGGAGGGAGGGGAGAGGGGGGGAGGAAGGGGGAAGGGGGGAGGAAGGAGGAGGAAGGGGGGTAGAGGGAGGGAGGTAAGGAGGGAGGGGGAGGGGGGGGAAGGAGGAGGGAGGAGGGAGGAAGGGGGGGAGGAGGATTATAGAAGAGGGGAGGGGGAATGTTTGAAGGATGGAGGATGAGGGAGAAAATGAGGAATGAGGGGATTGAGGATGAGGAAGAGAGTGAGAAATTAGGGTGAGGAGGAATGAGGGGATGAGGAGGAGGATAAAAATGTTAGAAACGTGGAATGAAGAGGAAAAATGAGGATGTTGAATGCAAAAGAGGCAGAAAGGGCAATGTATGAAGGATGGAGGGATGAGAAAGAGTGAGAAATTGGGATGAGGAAGAATGAGGGGATGAGAAGGAGGATAAAAATGTTAGAAACGTGGAATGAAGAGGAAAAATGAGGATGTTGAATATAAAAGGGGAAGAAACGGTAATGTGTGAAAGATGGAGGATAAGGAAAAGAATGAGAAATTGGGGGATGAGGAGGAATGAGGATGATGATAAAAAAGTGAGAACAAAGGAGGAAAATGAGGTTGAAAATAAAAGGGGCGGGAGGGAGGAGTTCTTGAAAATGAAGAAGAGAATGAGAGATTGTGAGTGTGTGGGATGAGGAGCAATATGAGGAGGAAATAAGGGGATATGAAGGAAGAAATGAGGAATATAGAATGAGGAGGAATATGAGAATGCTAAATACAGAAGAAGAGAATAAGAAAGAGAATGTAAGAAATATTGGGAGAGAATGAGAAACTGGGGGATGTTGTAGAAATGAGGAGGAGAAATGTGAAAAGGAAATGAGGGGAAATGAGAAAGGCAAAGAACTGAGAAATGAGGAATGAGGAGCAAATATGAGAAATATTAAAGAAGTAAGAGAAAAAGGATGGTGGGTGAGGGAGGGATGGGAGGGGGAGGTGGGTGAGGGAGGTGGGTGAAGGAGGGAAGGGAGGGAGGGGGGGTGAGTGAAGGATTTTGCAAATTTGAAAAAAGTGAGGACAACAGAATGAGGAAAAAAATAAGGCATGTTGCAGGAGGAGTATATAGAGGAGGTCGAATTAGAAGGATATAGTGAAGCGGGGGTTAAGAACAGAAAAAGGAATGAGAAATGACGAATAAGAAGACATAGATGTTGAGTGTTGACAAAAGAAAGATAGAAATGAGAAGAATGAGATAATTTACAAAGGAGGAAGAAAAAGAGAAATGCAGAAGGAAGAGAAGGAATGGAAGACGATGCAAGAGGATGATACAAAGGAAAATAAATGAGAAGGCTTGATAAACATGAAGAACGTCAGAGAAAAGGAATGATAATGAGAAAACGTCAATAATGAAAAATAAAGACAAAATAAAAACCTAAATAAACATCAGAATAAGAATACAAAAAATACGACATAGAAGGAACGCACAAGAAAAGCAAAACGAAGACCGAATGAAAGGAAATAGAAGACATAAGAAAAAAAAGACAGGGAGAAAGAACGGACCAAACGAGAGATTAAAAAAAGGCGGGAAAAACACAACGGGAATGCCAGTGTATAATGTAAAACTTATGAATGAAAATTTTAAGACTGTGTGAGGGTGGAACAAAAGGAAGGGGAAGGGGGGGAGGGGGGGGGGAATTCGACCATGGGTGAAACTCGTGGAGAATCATAAACGAGAGAGAGAAAAAAAAAATCTAATACTACTTTTCTTAACAGTGCTAACCTAAAAATAAAGTCATTTAGGTAGGGAGTTTGTTCGTATTAAAGTTATTATGAGAATATATCCTATAGACCAATCCAGAAGGTTGTATTTTTAATAACTTTTTAAAACAAGGTATGGGTTTACATAAATTTAACGAAACAGATAACTACAACATTTACACTCATCCTCCCTATCCCCGCGTTAACAAATGCTTTCTATATCTAAAAAGAAAATGTGATTAATCTTTTCTCCTTTTCTAAGTGTATATATCGTAGACCGAAAAGACGGGGGACAAAATTAAACAATTTATACGCATTCCATAATTATTAAGATGAAAAATAAAGAAAAAAAGAAAAATGGCGTCGAAATACCAGGAAGTCGAGGGAGGGTTGATGTAAAGATGGCGGCCTTAGAATGCATCGCGGGCTCCCAAGCAAGCATTTTGAGGTCATAGCGACTGATTCCTGATCAAGAATGGATATAATACGCTTACTCATTCATTAATGTCGTTACTTTGAAGACATTAAGAAAAAAAAGAGACATGTCCCTCCTTGTGACGTCAGAGACTAGGAAAGACATGGAAGGGATGCGAAATGTAATTCATTGGTAATGATGTTATCAATATCTCGAACACGTTAGGAAAACAAAGGGTATTTCTCTTGTCTTTTCCTTTACCAGATGGCGCAGGAAGTAAGTCAAAACGAGGCGTGTAAAGAGCGTAGATTTAATGCACAGCTATCGAGTATGAAACAGATGGAAAGAAGAGGAAAAAGCTTGTGCTAAATATCATTACCCAGCGACCTCTAAAATCTGTCCATCAGTTTTTACGAATGCTAATCTTGCTATTGTCTGTCAATTTTCTGTTGTTCATGAATTATTGTTTAAGTTTCTTTCCCTCTTGCTAGGAGTGGTATTAAAACAGTTATTCTTATTTTCGAAAAAAACACATTTAAGTGGATTATGTCATTATATATTCTCCTCAAAGTAAGAAAATCTACCAAGTAATTTTCTTCAGAATAAAGCATTTTCAGCCTTTGTCAGCTCGGAGGAACTTAAACTTCCCCGTTAATATTGAGCAATGGGTACGAGTTGCCTGATAGGTTAAATGTTATTGAAACTGCAGTTGATACATCTATTGCGAGCAAAAAACTATAAACCACGGATATTCAAGTGCTCGTAACGCTGGAGAATTGAAATTTGGATTTATCATATTTCACATAATTTTACATCTATCTCTATCTCTCTCTTTCTGTCTCTGTCTCTGTCTCTCTCTCTCTCTCTCTCTCTCTCACACACACAGACACACACACTCTCTCTCTCTCTCTCTCTCTCTCTCTCTCTCTCTCTTATAACGCCCATTTGCCTGTTTCATCTTAAACGAGTCCGGTTTAGGTTAGACATATTGGCGCTTCGTGCACACATACACACATAGACAGAACACACACACACACACACACACACACACACACACACACACACACACACACACACACACACACACACAACACACACACACACGATTTAGTATATTGTAAAGTACATCATTAATAATGCTTTTAATGATTATAATGTAAAAAATATAGGGTTATCATTATCATCACCATCATCGTCATCAAATATACTACAATAATAACAAACTTGATAATAAGAATGGTGATAATATCAATAATAATGAAAATAACTAAAAATAATGAAAATGATAATGAAAATTACTAAAAATAATGAAAATAATTAAAATAATGAAAATAACTAAAAATAATGAAAAAATAATACTAATCACAATAATGACAAGATTGCGTTGAACCTCCCTCATTCGAAATAATTATAGTAATTATAATACCAATAGTGAGAACGGTGATACTATTATTAATAATACCAGCAATATGGTAACAATAATGATAATACCCAATACCAGATGATAATGATGGTGGTGATGATGATGGTGATAATGATGATGGTAATGGTGGTGATGAGGGTGATTATGATTATGATGATGATGATGATGATGATGGTGATAATGATGATGGTAATGGTGGTGATGAGGGTGATTATGATTATGATGATGATGATGATGGTGACGATGATGGTGGTGATGATAATGATGTTGATGGTGAATGATGATGATAATGATGGTGGTGAGGATAATGGTGGTGGTGGTGATTGTGATGATGATAATGATGACGATGACCTATACAGGCACTAATGATGACTGTTATCATTACTTATAGGCATCATATATCTATAAAACATCATTAACATATTTCCAAACTCTGCTCTTCATATCCCAAACAGATTAATTTTTTCGCTCGGTTGATACGACAACCAAAAAATCTGAACCGAAAAAATATGTATTCAAAAGAGGTATAAATTGCAAAAGTTCACCCTCGTAGAACCTGCTCCTCCCGTTGATAAATCATTGGCACGTATGTATCAAGCGATTCGTGCAAGCGTGAAAGCATGTTGAGTAAGCATAAGATGATACAGAGATCTTTCAGTATCACTAGCATAGTATATTTACCCGTGAAAGCAAAGATTCTGTAAAAGCGTTTCAATAAACGATAATACTAATAATACTATATACTTTATATATATGGAATTCTAAATAGCAGTGTCAATTGGGGCTTTAATAAACGATAATACTTATAATACTATAACCTTTATATATATGCAGTTCTAAATAGCAGTGTCAATTGGGGCTTTAATAAACGATAATACTAATAATACTATATCCTTTATATATATGGAATTCTAAATAGCAGAGAGTTAATTGGATCTTTAATACACGATAATACTCATAATACCCTATCCGTTGTATATATGGAATTCTAAATAGCAAAGGGTCAATTGGGGCTTAAATAAACGATAATACTTAAATACTATATTCTTTATATATATGGAATTCTAAATAGCAATGATTCCGCCCTGGGGTTTCAATAAACGATAATAATAATAAAAATATATCCTTTATATATATGCAGTTCTAAATAGCAGTGTCAATTGGGGCTTAAATACACGATAATACTAATAATACTATATACTTTATATATATGGAATTCTATGTAGCAATACTAATAATACTTTATCCTTTATACTTATAATACTCTATCCGTTATATATATGGAATTCTAAATGTCAAAGATTGCGCATTGGGGCTTTAATAAACGATAATGCTAATAATACTATATCCTTTATTTCTATGGAATTCTAAATAGCAGAGAGTCAATTTTTTACACGATAATACTATTAATAATCTATCCCTTACATATATGGAATTCTAAATAGCAAATAGTCAATTGGGGCTTAAATACACGATAATACTAGTAATACTCTATCCGTTGTGTATATGGAATTCTAAATAGCAAAGAGTCACTTTTTTACACGATAATACTAATAATACTACATCGGTTATATACATGGAATTCTAAAAATTCAATCATTTACAGCTTGGAAAATATATCTGTGCGAGGTGTAATACTCATAAGCTTAAGTAAAATGTACGATAAGAAGTCCATAATCATTTAAGAAAACCGATTTATGGTAAACATTCAGGATCGAAAGAAATTATCGTAAAAAAGTTTGGTTTATGACGTATGTTTGACATTACACCGTGAAAATTTGAAGCTTACATCTTTGCAGTATTGGTATTACTAGAAAGAACAGTCTGTTTTTGCCCCTCCGAGTACAGATCCCGGTGCATAAGAAGGACATAATAGCTTTGACATATAAATCCCGGTGCATTTCCATCCCGTTATCATCCTACCGTTAATTGAAACACTGATTCCCACGAAAATCTTTTTATCAATGGGACCACATGTCGCGTCTCACAGCCCTACCGTATCTCTTCCGTTATCTACGTATCTGCTGTATCCCCTCCTTCACTCTACGGAACCCCCCCGCCCCCCTAGGTGCTGTCTCCTAAAGCATGTTCACATCTTCGAGTTATTTGTTCCTGAATGAGCTTCTGTGGAGGAAGATAGTTATTTTTGTTGACTGTGGAAGTGGTTCTAATCGCCTCGCCAGTGGGTCTTCTTAAGCTCTTCGACTGAGGACTCTAGTCATACGTAATTCTCCTCCTCCTTCCCTGGCTAGGACTTGAATTCCTTTTTCTACCTGTCAAATGACCTACAGAAAGCCCTTAGACCCTCAAACTCCTTACGAAGACAACTCTATTAACGACACACCAGAACCCAGTCTTAGCAACCAACCCGAAATAACGATAAAGAACAAGAAGACAAAGAAAAAAATAAGGCCAACGAAACAATCCCAGACTCGCACGGTCACGTCGACAGAATCCCTTACGCTTGCAAACCTGACGCCGAAAACCTCGCTGTTACCAGGTAGGCGACCTCACCTGAGCAACAGTGCGTCAG
>NC_091590.1:4755810-4764597 GCF_042767895.1 Penaeus vannamei
TTATTACCTCTCTGTCTGACTGCCTGTATATCCGTCTGTCTCTCTCTCTTTCTTACGAACATGTACCATAAGAATAAAACTCCTACTGCTATGACTACTATTACTACTACTGCTAAAGTTACTACTACTTCTAATTCTACTCCTACTATTACTACTATTGCTACTACTGCTAGAATTACTACTACTTCTGTTACTGCTATTATTACTACCACTACTACTATGACCTACCACTATTAGCACTACAACTATTACTACTACTGCTAAAATTACTACTTCTGCTACTACTATTACTAACACTGCCACTACAACCACTGCTCCTACTCCTGCTACAAAATACCAGTAAAATTAATTAATGACAGCTTCTAAAACCCTCCCAAAAATAAATATATATGCTGTGAACTCCTTTGATAAATGAAATAAATAATGTCAGAGGAAAATCATTATAATTCATAAGAAAATAAAAAATATAATAGAGATAATTCATCTTAATTTAAATCTAGATGACGAAAATATATTATCCACTATAATAACATATAACATATAATTGAGAGAAAGAAAAAGATGAAGAATGAAATATGTAAGATGGACATACTAAAGGATAAACAAAGGAGAAAGAGAATAAGAGAAGAAGAAGAGGAAGAATGAGAAGAAGAAGAAAAAGAAGAAGAAAAATAAGATAAAAAATAAAAGAAGAAGAAAAAGAAGAAAAAAAGAAAAGAAGGAAAGGAAAAAAGAAGAAAAAGAAAAAGAAAAGGAAAAAGAAAAAGAAAAAGAAGAAAAAGAAAAAGAACAGAAAAAGAAATAGAAAGAAAGAAAGAAGAAAATAAGAGTAAGAATACAAAGAAGAATAAAAAAATAAAAGAAAAAGAAAAAGAAAAAGAAAGAGACGATGTTGATAAAAGGACAAAGCAATTATTCCAAGGAAATACATCTCAGAACAGGAAATAGCAGCAAGAAGGAAGGAGAGGGAAAGACAAGAGATTAGCAACAATAAGCAGGGGGGGGGAGCAGCAGTGAGCAGGGGAGGAGGAGGGGAGGGGGGGGCAGCAGTGAGCAGGGGAGGTGGAGGGGGGAGGGGAGGGGAGGGGGGCAGGGGTACGGGGGGTAGCGGGAAGCAGGAAGCAAATAAGGTCAAAAGGAATGAGCAGTGAAAGGCGATAATAAGCAGGGTGTTGGACAGCGGCCAAAAGAGCGTCAGTAAGAAGGAAGAGGCTGAGGTAAGACATGGAAGCAGCAGTAAGCAGGAAAAAAAACATTGATCAGTAGGTAACAACAACAACAAAAACACGGATAAGCAGCAATAAGCAGGAAAAGCCATCAATCAGCAGGTAGGGGCGGCAATAATAACAACAAAAAACACGGAAAACAGCAGTAAGCAGGAAAAAAACATCGAGTAGTAGGTAACAACAACAAAAACACGGATAAGCAGCAATAAGCAGGGAAAAAACATCAATCAGCAGGTAGGGGCGGAAACAACAACAGCAAAAAACACAAAAGCAGCAGTAAGCAGGAATAGACATCAATAAGCAGGTAACAACAACAACAAAAAACACGGAAAACAGCAGTGGGCAGGATTGGACATCAATTAGCAGGTAACAACAACAAAAA
Source organism: Penaeus vannamei (assembly GCF_042767895.1). Lineage (NCBI taxonomy): Eukaryota > Metazoa > Arthropoda > Malacostraca > Decapoda > Penaeidae > Penaeus > Penaeus vannamei. The sequence continues at coordinate 4,757,419 of NC_091590.1, forward strand.
CACGGATAAGCAGCAGTAAGCAGAGACAGACATCGGTCAGCAGGTAGGGGCGGCAACAAAAAACACAAAAGCAGCAGTAAGCAGGAAGAGACATCAATCAGCAGGTAACAACAACAACAACAACAACAACACACACACACGAATAAGCAGCAATAAGCAGGTGAAACAAGGGGGGAAGCACAAAAGAATAACAGCAGGAAAGCGCAGTAAAAAGACACATTATCAAACAGTAAGACACAACAATAAACATTAAATAATCAGTAACGATTGTAAGAAGCAAAGAATAGGGGAAAGAGACAGCAAGAATAGGGGGAAGAGACAGCAAAGAATAAATAGGGGAAGAGGCAGCAAAGAATAATAAGGAACAGAGACGATAACGATTGTACGAAGCAAAGAATAGAGGGAAGAGACAACAAAGAATAGGGGGAAGAGAAAGCAAAATAATAATAAGGAACAGAGACAATAACGATTGTAAGAAGCAAAGAATTGGGGACAGAGACAGCAAGAATAGGGGGAAGAGACAGCAAAGAATGAATAGTGATAAGAGACAACAAAGAATAATAAGGAACAAAGACGATAACGATTGTAAGAAGCACCGAATAGGGATAAGAGACAGCAAAGGATAAAACACAAGCAATAAGGAACACAGACGACTGGCTAACCTTGAAATTCCCAAGACCTCACGCTTGCCCGCTCGACTTGGTCTCCAACCATCGTAATTTTCGGTCTGCCTTCAATCACGTGTTGAGAAAATCCATTTCCTTATCGGTATAAGTTTGAGATAAATTAATGATATATTGGTACTTATTTTTAATTTCATTTCTTGATTTTTTTTTTTGGGGGGGGGGGGTGTTGATTATTTTAACGTCGCGGTAACCCCGGATGTGGATTTCCTCCGAGTGTTTTGTGTCCAGACGCTGTTTTTAAGTCGCGCGTGTGGATCCTTCTTCAAAAAGATGTAATCGTGGGCGTTTTTTTTTTTTTTCTTTTAATTCTATTTTTAAGATGAGTTATTTTTTGAGAGTCGGGAAGGGAGGGGTGATAGATCCCATAAGGTGTTACCTATATATTTTTTATATATGATTACATAGGCGCCACACACACACACACACACACACACACACACACACACACACACACACATATTGATTTGCTACTGTAGATACACCACACAAACACCATATTTATTGAAAAAATGAAAACAGTTCCGAAATCCTAGACTTCATCTTCATTATCTTAATAAGAAAAAGAGAAGGAGAGGGAAGAATATAAGCGGGAGAAGGGAGAAGCAGCATGATAAAAAGAAAGGCAGGTGGAGACAGGTGAAAGGAAGCGAAGGCAGGTCGGGTCAGGTCGAAGGGCAAGGCATGTCGAGGGGTGGCCGTTCTAGGGATCTGAGGAGATGTGAAACGTGAAGGCTGTCGGCATGAAGAAAAAACAAACAAACAAACAAACAACGTTGAGGTTGAGAGTGAGCAGCCGATTTGTCAAGGAAGTTTCGACCATTCTGCGGTCGTAAAATTCAGCGGAAGGAAAGACAAGTCGCGCAGCTGACCAATCCATCAGATAGCCTTTGTCTCCCTAATAGAAAACGTTTTTTGCACTTTCCCTGGATACAGAAAACTTGTGTTGATAGATACACTCGGTGAAACTGGTGCCAATCTCACCAAAGTACTGCTGATCATAGGAGATACAATGGATATTATAGAGACCCGCATATGCTAGAGGAAGGACTGCTGTAGATCAGGGTGCTGCGGAGATATGGAGAAAAATAAGCCTGCAGTTAAGACGGCGAAGGAGGCGACGGAAAGAGAGTAGACTTCCTCAGTATAGGGCATTGTGAGAACCAGCAGGTGAGGAGTCCCTTTCGGAGAAGACTCGTGGTAGAAGGTACACCGCGCCCTGGACAACGCGGCACCGAGGACAGGGCGAGGATAACCTAACTTACCGAATGAACGAAAAAAAAAAAAAAATGTCTCGAATCCGGATACAGGGGGACCACCGTTTCAGAGGAACGGAGAAATAACAACAGCTTCTCACGCGACCCGGGTGGTGTGAGAACAGAAAAGTAGCAACAGCGCTTCACATAGCCCGGGTAGTGTGAGGAAAAGCGTATGCACATACCATTGTGCACAAGCTTTTAGCAAACGGAAAGGGAGGAACCGTCTACACAGTGAAGAATCAGGGTATCCAGAGTATACTTGTTGTCAACCTCCCATTCCTCTTTGGAAGGGGATGGGGGGGGTGGAGGAAAAGGCCATGGTAATGACGCCAAAGTCCACAGACGTCAACATACCCAGCCAAACAGAAGGACGAAGGGAGGTGGTAGGGAGAAGGGGATGGGGGGGAAGAGGCAGAGGAAAAGGGCAAGGTAAGGAGGCCGAAGTCCACAGACGTCCACATACCCAGCCAAACAGAAGGACGAAGGGAGGTGGTAGGGAGAAGGGGAGGGGGGGGGAAGAGGCAGAGGAAAAGGGCAAGGTAAGGAGGCCGAAGTCCACAGACGTCAACATACCCAGCCAAACAGAAGGACGAAGGGAGGTGGTAGGGAGAAGGGGATGGGGGGGAAGAGGCAGAGGAAAAGGGCAAGGTAAGGAGGCCGAAGTCCACAGACGTCCACATACCCAGCCAAACAGAAGGACGAAGGGAGGTGGTAGGGAGAAGGGGATGGGGGGGAAGAGGCAGAGGAAAAGGGCAAGGTAAGGAGGCCGAAGTCCACAGACGTCCACATACCCAGCCAAACAGAAGGACGAAGGGAGGTGGTAGGGAGAAGGGGATGGGGGGGAAGAGGCAGAGGAAAAGGGCAAGGTAAGGAGGCCGAAGTCCACAGACGTCAACATACCCAGCCAAACAGAAGGACGAAGGGAGGTGGTAGGGAGAAGGGGATGGGGGGGGAGAGGCAGAGGAAAAGGGCAAGGTAAGGAGGCCGAAGTCCACAGACGTCCACATTCCCAACCTAACAGAAGGACGACTCGAAGTCATAGGGAGAAGCTCAGACTCGAAGTACTCCTTGAATAGGACCAGAGAGAGAGAGAGAGAGAGGAGAGCCGAAGGAAGTAGAAACGCCTCCACACACAGACGGATCAGCTGGAGGAAGACGTCAGAGGGAGCAGAGCAGAGGGTGACGGAGATCCTCGAGGAAGAGCTCCGAGTCGAAGGTCTGGGAGCAGATACTGGGACTCCACACACAGACGGATCAGAGGAAGACGTCAGCCGGAGGAAGACATCAGCTGGAGGAAGACATCAGCTGGAGGAAGACATCAGCTGGAGGAAGACATCAGCTGGAGGAAGACGTCAGCTGGAGGAAGACATCAGCTGGAGGAAGACGTCAGCTGGAGGAAGACATCAGCTGGAGGAAGACATCAGCTGGAGGAAGACTTCAGCTGGAGGAAGACGTCAGCTGGAGGAAGACATCAGCTGGAGGAAGACTTCAGCTGGAGGAAGACGTCAGCTGGAGGAAGACGTCAGCTGGAGGAAGACATCAGCTGGAGGAAGACGTCAGCTGGAGGAAGACGTCAGCTGGAGGAAGACGTCAGCTGGAGGAAGACGTCAGCTGGAGGAAGACATCAGCTGGAGGAAGACGTCAGCTGGAGAAAGACATCAGCTGGAGGAAGACGTCAGCTGGAGGAAGACGTCAGCTGGAGGAAGACGTCAGCTGGAGGAAGACGTCAGCTGGAGGAAGACGTCAGCTGGAGGAAGACGTCAGCTGGAGGAAGACGTCAGCTGGAGGAAGACGTCAGCTGGAGGAAGACGTCAGCTGGAGGAAGACGTCAGCTGGAGGAAGACGTCAGCTGGAGGAAGACATCAGCTGGAGGAAGACATCAGATGGAGGGAGACATCAGCTGGAGGAAGATATCAGCTGGAGGAAGACATCAGCTGGAGGAAGACATCAGCTGGAGGAAGACATCAGCTGGAGGAAGACATCAGCTGGAGGAAGACGTCGGTGAGAAGATCCTCGAGGAAGAGCTCTGAAGGGAAGCGAAGACATCATCAAGCAGGACCTTGGGAACCGGAAGTCAACCTACAAGTTCATCATGGTCGTCGACGAGATAGCGCTGAGAGTAATAATAATGCTAATGCTATAATAAAGATGATAATGATAATAGCAATAATGATACTGATACTAATAATGATGATAATAATAATGACAATAATAATAATAATAATAATAATAATAATGACAACGAAAATAATAATAATAATAATAATAATAACAATGATGACAATATTGCTTATTGTAATATCAGTTATGGTAAGGATAATGATAATAATGATGGTGATGATAATGAAAATAATGCTTACTGTTGTAATAACAATAATAATAACAATGATGATGATATTAATAATTATGATGATAAAAATAATAGTAACAATAATAAGGATAGTAATAATAATGATAATGATGATAACAATAATGATTATAATAATAATGATAATAAAAATAAGAATGATCATTATCATTATAATGACAATAAAAGTAATGATAATTAGGATTACTATTATCATTACGATCATTATCATTATTATCATCATTGAGATTGTTATGGTAATCCTTACGGATATCATAGCCACCATTATCATTTTTATTTTTATATAATTCTTTTAAATTACTATCCCCATCAGTATTATCATCATAAATATCATCTTCATCATCATGATCATAGTAATTTGCAAAGTAATTATTCTGTCTCTCCTGATAAGAATTTGTAATGGATGACAATGATGACGTTAATGACGAAAAAAAATTGTAGTTTAAATCCTGTGATATTGATGATTATTTTTCTGAGGTTAGATATTTCATAGGCTCTACATAGTCACACACATACACACACAGACACACACACACACAAGCATACGCACAAAGATACAGACACACACACACAGACACACATAAACACATATACGCACACAGAGACAGACACACACATATGCGCATAAATAGCCACACGCACATACACTCAAACAAACAAACTTCACCTAACGAACATAACACAGTCTATTCTAGAACAAGAAAGGACTTAAGAGGGAACCATGACCATAAATCATCTGGTAACAGGTACCTCTACTACGTATTCTTAATAACACTATGTAAGCGAAATGGACAGGTGACAGCACAGGTCCCCAGGTAAGAACCCTCGGCAAATTTGGTCCCTCTGATTAACAACGACAACGACAACAACAACTAAACAAATTCCTTAGTGAGATCTAAGAACATTCCTCGCACAGAGCGATTTTACACCGCCGTAGAAAAAGAAAAAAGAAAGAAAGAAAAATCCCCAGATAAGAACACGGCAAATTTGCTCTCTCTTATTAACAACAACGACAACAAAACAAATTCCTTAGTGAGATCTAAGAACATTCCTCGCACAAAGCGATTTTACACCGCCGTAGAAAAAGAAAGAAAGAAAGAAAGAAATATATACATACATGTTCCCACGTAAGAAGACGCAAATTTGCCTGCTCTGATTAACAACAACAACGACAACAAAACAAATTCCTTGATGTCATCATTTAAGAACATTCCTCGCACAGAGCGATTTTACACCGCCGTAGAAAAAGAAGAAAGAAAGAACGACAAAAATATACAAGTTCCCACGTAAGAACACGCAAATGTTCTCCCTCTGATTAACAACAACAACAACTAAACAAATTCCTTTGTGTGATAATTTAAGAACATTCCTTGCACAGAGCGATTTTACACCGCCGTAGAAAAAGAAAAAAGAAAGACAAAAATATACAAGTTCCCACGTAAGAACACGCAAATGTTCTCCCTCTGATTAACAACAACAACAACTAAACAAATTCCTTTGTGTGATAATTTAAGAACATTCCTTGCACAGAGCGATTTTACACCGCCGTAGAAAAAGAAAAAAGAAAGACAAAAATATACAAGTTCCCACGTAAGAACACGCAAATGTTCTCCCTCTTATTAACAACAACAACGACAACGAAATAAATTCCTTGATGTGATCATCTGAAAACATTCCTCGCACAGAGCGATTTTACAGCGCCTAGAGAAAGAAGAAAGAAAGAAAGAAAAAAAATATAGTTCCCACGTAAGAACACGCAAATTTGCTCCCTCTGATTAACAATAACAACGACAACAATACAAATTCCTTGATGTGATCATCTAAGAACATTCCTCGCACAGAGCGATTTTACACCGCCGTAGAAAAAGAAAAAAGAAAGAAAGACAAAAATATACAAGTTCCCACGTAAGAACACGCAAATGTGCTCCCTCTTATGAACAACGACAACAAAACAAATTCCTTGATGTGATCATTTAAGAACATTCCTCGCACAGAGCGATTTTACACCGCCGTAAAAGAAAGAGAAAAATAGAAGAAGAAAAAAATTGTCGTTAAGATTAATGGCGCTTATTAGTCCTCTTCAACAAGGTGAATATCAATGCCATTACCTCCCGAGAACGCCACCGTAGAAGAGAATGCGAGAAACGGTAATGGATCTGGCCGAATCCTCCTAATGATCTCCCGCCTTCATTTTCTCTCGGCTGGACTCCGCTCTCTGTAATTCTAACGCGTAGATCTACAAAGCCGAGGCTCCTGGGGCTGCTGTGCCTCCGCTGCCTAGCCATTCAGGGCGCGCGCCTCTTCGGTGCTTCAAAAAGGAATCACTACAGATCGTAATGGAGGTGTTTAGCCATGCATCGGGCACAGTCGGGGTCTGGCCTGCATCCGCAATCCCGCTACGGCGTTTAAGCATGAGTGTTAACGAGGACTTCGGGACGCAGAACACCATTCCCTAGGGACGCACGAGGGGGGCCGCCAGTCTGCATGAGGGGGGGTCCTTAGCCTGCGAGCGAGGTCCTAAGGCCATGGGTAGGTAACGAGGGCTGAGTCACTCCATTAACTTAATTTCAGGTCTATTTTTTTAAGAGGGAGAGTGAGAAAGATCCAGGGTCATTTTAGTATGGAAAAACCCTTAATTGACTACGAATTAACACCTTCGAAACTATGATGCAAATTGACAATAATACCAACTCATTTCTTTAAATCAACTCCTTGACATGCTTAGTTTGGGCCAATGGCAGTTTGCTGAGGTGTTGCTGTTGGGTAACAAAATTTCTGTAAAGGAATGTGGCCTATTCCTTCAGTAAATTTGGAAATAAACACTCCAATAGTTAACTTAAGAAATTCCTTATCGTATGTATATAGTAGT
>NC_091590.1:4765097-4775097 GCF_042767895.1 Penaeus vannamei
ATTTTTTTTGCGATGTATTGTTTCTCTTTATCTGTTCATATGTTTGTCTGTTTGTCTTTCTGTCTCTCTCTCTTCCTTGATTTACTCTTCTCACTTTCTTTCAATCTCTCTCGCTCTCTCTCTCTCCCTCCTTCCCTCCCTCCCTCCCTCTCCTTCCCTCCCTCCCTCTCCCTCCCTCCCTCCCTCTTCCTCCCTCTCCCTCCCTTCCTCCTTCTCCTCTCCCTCTCCCTCTCCCTCCCACCCACCCACCCACCTTCCCTCCCTCCCTCCCTCTCTCTCCCTCCCTCCCTACCCGCCTCCCTCCCTCTCCCTCCCTCCCTCCCCCCTCCCTCTCCCCCCTCCCTCCCTCTCCCTCCCTCCCTCCCTCCCTCCCTCCCTCTCCCTCCAGTGTCTCCCGCGATGGCGCCGACGAACACTCTCGAGAGACATCAACTTGACGAGTCTGTCTCCGTATCCCCCAGGTGGCCGACGAGACCCAGCGGTGACTACGGAAATCCCTTAATATAACCGCCCCGTGTGTCTACGTATTATTTCGCAAGGGGCGGTTCTGGTTGCCGTTAACGCTCCACTGGCGATACACCCCCCACCCGGTTCGTGGCGTCTCGTAGTAGAAACGCTTCGTATAAGTCATTTCGTTGTAGTTGGTCTGTATTTTTTCCGGTTCGTGGCGTCTCGTAGTAGAAACGTTTCGTATAAGTTATTTCGTAGAGTAGTTAGTTTGTATTTTTTCCTGTGTGATGGGTAAGGAGTTAGGGTTTTTTTGTAATAGGGTCGTGGATTAGGGTTGGGTAAGGAGTTAGGGGTTTTGTATTAGGTTGGGGAGGGTTCTGGATTAGAGTTCAAAGCTTGGGGTTGGGTCATACTCTTGTATCACATAAGAACGATGATTTTGGTTCTTTAATTCATTGTTATTCTATTTTGGAACGATAAAGATTTGAGTTTTATATTTTGATGCATTTTTATTTTTGTTTTTGAGGATTTTATCGTACGCTAAGATTTGTTGAAGATTTTGGTTCTTTAATTCATTTTTATTCTATTTTGGAACGATGATGATTTCATTTTTTATTTTTTTTGATGCATATTTATTTCTGCTTTTGAGGATTTTATCGTACACTGAGATTGGTTGAAGATTTTTTTTAAATTCAATTTTATTTTGTTTTGGAACGATGAAGATTTGATTTTTATAATTTGATTTATTTTTATTTTTGGTTTTGAGGATTTTATCGTACGCTAAGATTTGTTGAAGATTTTGTTTTTTTAATTCATTTTTATTCTATTTTGGAACGATGAAGATTTGATTTTTATTTGTTGATACATTTTTATTTTTGTTTTTGAGGATTTTATCGTACGCTAAGATTGGTTGAGGATTTTGTTTTTTTAATTCAATTTTATTCTATTTTGGAACGATAAAGATTTGAGTTTTATATTTTGATGCATTTTTATTCTAGTTTTTGAGGATTTTATCGTACACTAAGATTGGCTGACCAGGTGGCGTTTTAGGATCTAAAGGAACAAACACATTTTAAGATCTAAAGGAACAAACATATCCTTATATCCTTAAGCGAGTCCCACAATCCTACAAATCCTACAATCCCACAAACAAGGACTTTAATACAACCGTCGAGATTGAGAGATTAAAAAAAAAAAATGTACTTTTTGACTTTTAACCAAGCGGATTTTATTTCCCTTTTTTTATTTTCTTTATTATTACGGATTTTTGTTTTTTCTTTTAATTTTCTTTATTATTATTTTTTTTGTGACTTCTTCCTGAGACGAAAGACCGGGACAGGTAATATATTTTGGAAATAAAGGCGAGACTGCAATGTTGAGTGCTGTTTAATATTGCTTCCTCTAATGCATACGTCAACAGGAGTTAAGTTCATAGAGTGGTTGCATAATCGCCAGTGAGAGAAAGAAGTAAAAAGTGAAAGAAGAAGAAAAAAAATTGGAAGAAAGTATGCTTCATGAATATGATATGACAGTGAGAGAGAAAAGTAAAAAGTGAAAGAAGAAGAAAAAAAAATGAAAGAAAGTATGCTTCATGAATATGATATGAACTTATATGCTCTGATATTTCATCCCACTTGGATAAATATCACGAATTTTTTTTTCTTCCTTACACGCCATATATATAAATAATATTACAAAGAACTACCTCAATTATAAATAAACAATTATAATAAACAATTGTAATTATAATAAATAATTATAAACAATTATAATAAACCATGGAAATATTTTTTTTTGAGTCTCCAATTAAATAGAGTTAAATTTAAACACAATAAACTGTTCATCCCTTTAATGGACTTACTACACAAGCTGCTTTTATATCATCTGAACTCGTGTATGAAAAAATGCATTACTGAAACTTGTATAAAAGCCATGAATAAGAATGAATATCTTCACACATACATGTCTTCGTTAAGAATATATATATATATCTTCTTCGTCAAAAAACATGTATACATCTTTGTCAAAAATATATGTATACATCATCGTCAAAAGTACATATATATATATATATATATATATATATATATATATATATATATATATATATATATATATATATATATATATATATATATATATATATATATATATATATGTATGTATATATATAGATATATATATATATATATATATATATATATATATATATATATATATGTATATATCTTCGTCAAAGATACATGCATATATCGTCTTTATTTGATCGAAACCGATCAAATGCATTTCACGTATTGTGAAGATATTCATTATTATTCATACATTTTTCTACCTCTGTTAACATGAATCCGGTTCATTCTGAAAACTTGTCGTTAACACGAATACGGTTTATACTGAAAACTTGTTAATATGAATACGGTTTATACTGAAAACTTGTTAATATGAATACGGTTTATACTGAAAACTTGTTAATATGAATACGGTTTATACTGAAAACTTGTTAATATGAATACGGTTTATACTGAAAACTTGTTAATATGAATACGGTTTATCCTGAAAACTTGTTAATATGAATACGGTTTATACTGAAAACTTGTTAATATGAATACGGTTTATCCTGAAAACTTGTTAATATGAATACGGTTTATCCTGAAAACTTGTTAATATGAATACGGTTTATACTGAAAACTTGTTAATATGAATACGGTTTATACTGAAAACTTGTTAATATGAATACGGTTTATACTGAAAACTTGTCGTTAACACAAATACGGTTTATACTGAAAACTTGTTAATATGTATACGGTTTATACTGAAAACTTGTTAATATGAATACGGTTTATACTGAAAACTTGTTAATATGAATACGGTTTATACTGAAAACTTGTTAATATGAATACGGTTTATCCTGAAAACTTGTTAATATGAATACGGTTTATCCTGAAAACTTGTCGTTAACACAAATACGGTTTATACTGAAAACTTGTCGTTAACATGAATACGGTTTATACTGAAAAATTGTTTCAGCTTCCCTCGGGTGTGAGTCACGTGACATACTCTAGAATGTATTCTTCTGTGAATAAATATTCTTATGTATTTTATGTTACGGGGAAATATGCAAATTAGGTCTTAATTAATCTCTGAAATTGGATTGTTTAATTTGTGTGTGTCTCGCTCTCTCATCTTCATTTTTTATCGTTTTCCATTTGGATCATCTTTTCCTACTCTCTCTCTTTATCTCTTCTTTCTCTATTCCTCCCACTTCATCTTCCACTTCCACTTCTATCTCTTTCTCTTCTCCTTTCCTCTTTTTTTAGTCTCTCTCTCTCTCTCTCTCTCTCTCTCTCTCTCTTTTCTTCTTTCTCTCCTTCTGTCTCCGCATTTTTTTCTCTATTTCTCTCTCTTCTTTATCATCCTCTCTTCCATCTCTCCCTATCTACTTCCATTATTACTATTTCCGTCTGCTTTATCCCTTACGAGATTTTTCTTTCCAAATTCATCCAAACTTTCCTTTCTTCTTCCATTCTCTTCTCTCCCCTCTCTCCATTCCTCCCTCATTTCTTCCCCTTTCTCATCTCTATTTTATCCGTCCCTCCCTCTATTTTCCCCTTCTTCTTCCCTTTTCTCCATCTCCTTTCCTTCATCACTCCCTCTTCTTTCTCCTTCCCCCACTCCCTCTCTCCTCATCCCTCTCCCCCCTCCTTTTCTCTATCTCCTCTCCATTCCCCATCCTCCTATCCTCCCCCTTTTCTCCATCTCCCACTCCCTCTCCATTCCCGAATCCTCCTATTTCTCCCTCTCTCCCCATCTTCTTTCTCCTTCCCCCTCTCCCCCCCCCATCTTATTTCTCCCTCTCCCCATCTTCTTCCCGCCTACCCCCTCTCCTTCTCTCCTCACCCACCCCCTTTTCTCCATCCCCCATCCACCATTCCTCCATCTCTCCCTCTTCCTCCCCCTTTTCTCCATCCCCGAATCCTCTTATTTCTCTCCCTCTCCCATCTTCTTCCCCCCTCCACCCCCTCTCCTCACCCCCCCCTTCCTCTTCTTTCCCCCTTCCCCATCCCCCCTACCCCCTCTCCCTCTCTCCTCACCCCCCTCCCTCTTCTCCCCCCCTTACCCCCCTCTTCTTCCCCCCTCTCCCATCTTCTTCCCCCCCTTTCCCCCCCTCTCCCTCTCTCCTCACCCCCCATCCCCCTCTCCCTCTCTCCTCACCCCCTCCCTTCCCATACCCCACCCCCCACCCCCTTTGCCCCCTCCCAACCCCCCACCCCAACCCCCCACCCCACCCAGCCGAACCGCCGAGCCGAATCTCCCAGTCAGACCACACAGACCCTGACCTGCCTGCCAATGACTGACTCTGAGAGGACCTGACCGTTCTAGCCATGCCTGCTGTCACGTCAGCCATTCCCCCGCTTGCCTGCCACCTCCCGCCACCTCCGTTTATGTCTCTGCCAACCTGCCAACACTTCCAACCGCTTTGATGGTGCATTCGACGTGACGGGTTTTGTTCGGACTGGACGAGGTTCGATCTAAAAAAAAATCGTTGTATGGGCGTGGGTGTAACAAAGAATTTTCGTTGTATGGGCGTGGGTGTATTGTACAGATATAAATTCGTGTCTGGCGGTTTGGACGTGTATATCTACTAGATAGATAGATAGCGTATATTATACAGAAATAGATACGTGTCTATCGGTTTAGACGTGCATACATACTGGATAGATAGATATATATATATAAGATATATAGACAGAAACGAATTTATTTCTGCGTATATGCATGTCCGTATACTTGAATATAAAATGTATCTCTCGGTCTGGACATGCATATCTATCAGATAGATAGATAGATAGATAGATTGATAGATTTTGGACAGATAGATAGAAACACATTTATTTCTGCGTCTATACATGTCCTTATATATGAAAATAGATACATATCTATCACTTTAGACGTACATCTACCGAATAGATAGATAGAGAGATAGGTATCAGACAGACAGACAAAAACACATTTATGTCTGTGTATATGCATGTCCGTATATATGAATATAAAACAGATCTATCAATTTAGACATGCATATCTACTAGATAGACAGATAGATAGATAGACGTAATATAGATATACAGAAACGCATCTATCTATGCATGTCCGTATATATGAATATAAATACATATCAATCAGTTTAGACACGCACATTTACTGGATAGATAGATAGATAGACAGACAGACAAAAACACATTTATATATGTGTATATGCATGTCCGTATATATGAATATAAAACATATCTATCAGTTTAGACACGCATATCTACCGGATAGATAGATAGATAGATATATAAAGATAGACAGATAGAAAAGCATTTGGTTCTGCGTTTATGTATGTCCGTATAAATGAATACAAATACACATCTATCAATTTAGACATGCATATCTACTAGATAGACAGATAGATAGATAGATGTAATATAGATAGACAGAAACGCATCTATTTATACATGTTCGAATATATGAATATAAATACATATCAATCAGTTTAGACACGCACATTTGCTGGATAGATAGATAGATAGACAGATAGATAGAAAAGCATTTATATCTATGTATATACATGACCGTATATATAAATATAAATACACATCTAACAGTTTAGAAGTTTAGACATCCATATCTACCGTATAGATAGATAGATAGATGTAATATAGATAGACAGAAACGCATCTATCTATGCATGTCCGAATATATAAATATAAATACATATCAATCAGTTTAAACACGCACATTTACTGGATAGATAGATAGATAGACAGGGAGACAGAAAAGCATTTATTTCTGTTTATATGCATGGTCGTATATATGAATATAAATACACATCTATCAGTTTAGACCTACATATCTACTGGATAGATAGATAGATAGATTTACGGCAGATAGGCAGAAAAAAAACATTTATCTCTGTATATGTACATGCCCCTATGCATGAATATAAATACATATCAGTTTAGACATCCATATCCGGATAGATAGATAGATAGATAGATGTAATATAGATAGACAGAAACGCATCAATTTATGCACACACAGTTACTGGATAGAGAGATAGATAGATAGATAGATAGATATCAGACAGAAAAGCACTTATTTCTGTTTATATGCATGTCCGTATACATGAATATAAAACATATCTATCAGTTTAGACATACACATCTACCGGATAGACAGATAGATAGATAGATAGATAGATAGATGTCCGTCTATATCTGTTCCTTTATTCTTCTGTTTCCTTTTAATTCCCTTTTCCTTTCTCTTCTTCTTTGTAATGTATTCATTATTACCTCTCCTTTTCCTATTTCTATTCTCTTCCTCTATTTTTTCTTGTTTTTTTCTTTCATCTTTTCCTTTGTCTCTCTCTTCGTTGTGACGTGTTTTATATTTACTTTTCATCAATTATTGTTATTATTCCTTTTACGTATTTTTTCTCTCTCTCTTCCATCCTTCGTGTATTTTTATTTTTCTGGTCTAGTTCTTTCATTTCTCTTCTCTTTCCTTTTTATTCTTATTTCTTATTGCTTTATCATTTATTTATTCATTATTTATTTATCTATTATCATTTTTCGTATTTCTCTTCTATCTTATTTTTATTATTTCCTTTCTGTTCTTCCCTTTTTCCTCTGTTATTCTTCTTTCGTTCTTCGTTTCCTTCCCAACTTTACCACTTCCTTTTTGCCTTGTCCTTTCTTTCGTCATTTTTTTTCTTTCTCTTCTATCTAATTATTTCCTTCTATTTGATTATCTTTGTTGGCAGTTATCTCTATCTCCTTATCTTCTTTCTCTTTCTTATGATGACTTTAATTATCAATTTTATCTACCACCTCTATGGCTACCCGCCCCCCCCCTCTCCACTCCCCCCTTTTAATCCTAATTTTTCTGTTTCTTACTTTTATCATCTTTTTTCTTTACTGTCACTACCTCGTTTTCTATATATATCATCATCTTTATCATTCCTGTTATTATTCTGTTCGCATTCGTTTGCTAAAAGGAAATTGCTCTCACGTTCTTCCAGGTGCAAAACACGAAGACGGTAAGCGAAAGATTAGAGATAAAGAAGGGAATGAGAAAATGAGAAAAATAATAAGAATCACACTCATATTCTTGTATATATATGTGAGTATATATATATATGTGAGTATATATATATATATATATATATATATATATATATATATATATATATATATATAATGTTTATATATGTATGTATATATATGTATATATATATATATATATATATATAATGTATATATATGTATATATATATGTATATATAAACACATATATATACATATATGCAGTATATATATATATGTATATATATATATATATATATATATATATATATATATATATATATATATATATATATATATATATATGTATATATCATATGCACACACATACACATAAGCAAACACAAAGAAATAAAAAACACAAACGCACATACACACACACACACACACACACACACACACACACACACACACACACACACACACACACACACACACACACACACACTCACACACACACACACGCACATACACACGCGCGCGCATATATAAGTTTCTCGAACTCTGATGCCAAAAGGAAGCTAAACTCCTCTTGAAAGTCAATTTATCTCAAGCTACAGCAAAATAATCTTGGCAAATTGCTTTCGCCAAAATGCAAGGCTGGTTTGGTTATTAGGTTAAGCTATACAGTGTTGAAAAAAAGAAAAAAAAATGTAGATCGAGAAATGGTTGTTATATTTATGTATATTTCTTTATTCGCTATCTACTCTATTTCATAGTTTCTTTTCATACAAAATCTATTTTTGTATTTTTTATATACAAAATATATCTCATATTCTTTATATACAAAAGTTATCTTACATAATTTCTTTCTTTATTTATTTATATGATAATTCTGGATAAAGTCGGTAATTCTATATAGAAAAAAAATGTAGATCGAAAAATGGTTGGTATATTTATGTATATTTCTTTATTCATTATTTATTTTGTATTTTATCTATTTTCTTTTGTATTTTCTATATGCAAAATATATTTTTTATTTCCTATATACAAAATATATCTTATATTTTTATATTTCTTTATTCGTTATTTATTTTGTATTTTAGCTATTTCATTTCATAGTTTTTTATGTACAAAATAATTTTTTTTTATTTTTTATATACAAAATATATCTTGTATTTTTTATATACAAAACTTATCTTACATATTTTCTTTCTTTCTTTATTTATATGATAATTCTGGATAAAGTCAGTAATTCAAGACTATTATTTAAATTATGAGTGGAATGTTATGATATACATTCCTACTTATCATGCAAATAATTAGCAATTTTTTTCTCAGTCTCAATTCCATTTTTATCTGACATTTCTTATTCTAAAGTTATCTATTTTTTTTAGAACTATTTCATCACTTTATGTATTTTTCTTCGATTTGCTTTCATGTCTACTTAAAGAAAATTCTCGTTTATTTGATTAATGTATCATCATTTTCCTATCATCATCATCATTATTAGCGTTTCTTCCTATCACCATCATCATCACTATTTCTTCTTTACACATCTGATCCCTTGCAAGAACCCTTTTACACTTATTCGCGTCATAGCTAATTAGTGTATAGTTGTCTTCGCATCATCACCATCATGATGATCATCATCATCACCATCATCATCATCACCATCATCATCACCATAATCATCATCATCATCATCATCATCATCATCATCATCATCATCACCATCATCATCACCATCATTATCATCATCATCATCATAATTTCTTCTTTTTACATTTAATTTCTCTTATCTTTCTTTCCTATTTATACTATATCTAATCAGTGTATCACTATCTTCCCGTCATTTTTTTCTTTATATATCTGATCCCTCTGATACTCCTTTTCAAAACAAATTTCTTTTCATGTTATATTTAATCAATGTATCGTTTACCTTCGCAATACCATCATTATCATCATCTCTATCATCATCATCATCATCACCATTATCATTGATATCCTCATCATCAAAATGTCTTATTTATACATCAGATCCCTCACATACTGCTTCTCATACTATCTCATTTTCATATCCTATCTAATCAATGCATCGTTTACCTTTGCATCCTCCTTCTCCTCCTCCTCCTTATCATCATCAGCATCATCATAATTTATATCACCATCATCATCATCATTAACAGCCTCACCACCACCACCACCATCATCATCACCATCCTCCTCTTTCTCATCATCAGCATCATCATTATCACTATCATCATCACCACCACCACCATCATCATCACCATCCTCCTCCTCATCATCACCATCGTCATCACCATCCTCCTCCTCCTCATCATCATCACCATCATCGTTATCACCATCATCACCATCCTCCTTCTCCTCCTCCTCCTCCTCCTCATCATCACCATCCTCCTCCTCCTCCTCATCGTTATCACCATCATCACCATCCTCCTCCTCCTCCTCCTCATCATCATCAC
>NC_091590.1:4780097-4792597 GCF_042767895.1 Penaeus vannamei
AGGGGGGTAGAAGGGGAGGGGGAGGAGAGGGAGGAGAGGGAGGAAGGGGGAGAAGAAAGAGGAGGGGGAGGAAGGGAGGAGGAAAGGGGGAGGAGAGGGAGGAAGGGGGAGGGTAGGAGAGAGGGGGAAGAAGGAGGAAGAGGAAGGGAGAGAGTGGGAGAGAGGGAGGAGGAAGAGGGGAGGAGAGAAGGGGGGTAGAGGGGGAGGGGGAGGAGAGGAGAGGAGAGAAGGGAGGAGGAGGAGGAGGGAGGGTGGGAGAAAGGGAGGAGGAGGAGGAGGTGAAGGAGTAGCAGGAAGGGGAAGGATGGTAGAAAGGTAAATAGGAAGACAAAGGAGGATGAGGATGGGAGAGGATGAGAAGCAGAAAAAGAAGAAACAGTAGAAGGAAGAGGAATAGAGGAAGAAGAAGATAAAAAAGAGAAGAGAAGCGGTGGGGAAGATAAAGATGGAGAGAGAGAAAAAAAGACGAGAGACACAAGGAGAAGGAGGAGAAAGAGGAAAACAAGGAGGATGAAGAGGAAGAAGAGGAGGAGGCGCAAGAGATCAAGAGATCAAGAGATAGATGAGGAGGAGAAGGAAGAAGAAGAAGAGAAGAAGAAAAAGAAGGAAAAGTAGGAGGAGTAGGACGAAGAGAAAAAAAGAGGAGGAGGAAGAAGAGAAAAAGAAAAGAAGAAGAAAAAAATGAGGAGGAGGATGAAGAAAAGAAGAAGAGGAAAAATGATAAGAAAGAGAAGTAGGTTGAGAAGAAGAAGTATAAGCAAGAGATAAAGACAAAGAAAAGAAATAAAGAATAAGAATAAAAGAAAAGAAAAAAAGAAGTAAATATAGAGACATAAGATAAAAAAAGCAAAACAAAAATCAAAGAAAAACAAAAATGAAAAAAATCGCAAGAAAAAAGTAACAACACCAAATAAAAAAGAAAAGAAAGAAAAAAAGACAAAATACCAATCCATTTTTTTTCTCTCAGATGCAGTAAAGAGATAAGATTAACAATGGCCCTTTACTCTCGAAAATCCAAAGCAAGGAATTACTGAAGCGTGAAGATAAGAGAGAAATACCTCGAACATAAAGTAAAAGGCGAGTAATTTTGTTGTATTTATGCAGTGGAAAACGATCATACAAACTGAATTCATTTCTTAATGCAAAGTTGTGGGGAATTAAGTAGCTTGTGAGTAAAGTGAGGGAGAGAGAGAGAGAGGGAGAGGGGAGAGGGAGAGAGGGGGAGAGAGGGGGAGAGGGAGAGGGAGAGGGAGAGGGAGATGAAGAGGGAGAGGGAGAGGGAGAGGGAGAGGGAGAGGGAGAGGAGGGAGAGGGAGAGGGAGGGAGAGGGAGAGGGGGAGGAAGAGGGAGGGGAGAAGGAATGAGGGAGAGGGAGAGGGAGAGGAGAGAGAGAGGGAGAGGAAGATATATATATATATATATATATATATATATATATATATATATATATATATATATATATATAGAGAGAGAGAGAGAGAGAGAGAGAGAGAGAGAGAGAGAGAGAGTGAGAGAGGAGAGAGAGGAGAGGGAGAGGAGAGGGAGAGGGAGAGGGAGAGAGGAGGAGAGAGAGAGAGAGAGAGAGAGAGAGAGAGGGAGGGAGGGAGAGAGAGAGAGAGAGAGAGAGAGAGAGAGACAGAGAGAGAGAGAGAGAGAGAGAGAGAGAGAGAGAGAGAGAGAGAGAGAGAGAGAGAGAGAGAGAGAGAGAGAGAGAGAGGAGGTGAGAGAGGAAGAAAAAGAAATAGAGGTAACAGAAGAAGAACAATGAGTAGGAAGAAAAAGAAGAGAAGAAGAAGAGAAGATAAAATCAAGATAAAAGAAGAAAGGCAGGGAAGCGCTATATAAAGAAGACAAAAAAATAATCTTATTTTGGGCTCGTAAAATGGCGGCAGAAAATTTGACGCCATTTCAGGAGTTAATATTTAGGAGTAGAGGATTGGGGGTAGAGTAGGACTGGAAGGTATAAAGGATTGGGAAGAGTAGAATTAGGAGTAGAATAGGATTGGAAGGAGTAAAGGATTGGAGGGAGTAGAATTAGGGGTGTAGGATTAGGAAGAGTGTAGGATTGGAAGGAGTAGAATTAGGAGGAGTGTAGGAATGGGAAGAAGTGTAGGATTGGGAGTAGAGTAGGATTGGAAGGGGTAAAGGAATGAAAAGAGTAGAAATAAGAGAGTAGTATTAGGAAGAAGTGTAAGATTAGGAGGGATTTTAGAATAAGGAGGAGTGTAGGATTGGGAAGAAGTGTAGGATTAGGAGGAGAGTAGGATTGGCAGGAGTAAAGGATTGGGAGGGGTAGAATCAGGAGTGTAGGATTAGGAAGAGTGTAGGATCAGGAGCAAAGGATTAGAAGTAATAGAATTAGGAGGAGTGTAGGATTAGGAAGAAGTGTAAGATGAGAAGGAGTGTAGAATTAGAAAGAGTGTAGGATTAGGAAGAAGTGTAAGATTAGGAGGAATTTAGAATTAGGAGGAGTGTAGGATTAGGAAGAAGTATAGAATTGGAAGGTGTAAAGGATTAGAAAGAATATAGAACTAAAAATAATGTAAGAAGAAGGATTAGGAGTGTAGGATTGAAAGGAGTTGAGGTGGAAGGATAAACCGGCGGGTGAGATGCGTGGAAGCGAAGGAGACCAAAGGAAAATAGGATAAGGATGTCCTTTCTCGTAACGTGTAGGATTATCATTCAGTTTGTTTCTTTATTGATATATTACTTAATTCATATAAAAAAGAAAAAGGGAAAAAATAAAAAGGAGAGAGAAAAAGAAAAAAGAAAAGAAAAAGAAAAAGGAGAGAGAGAGAGAGAGAGAGAGAGAGAGAGAGAGAGAGAGAGAGAGAGAGAGAGAAAGAGAGAGAGAGAGAGAAAATGTGGTTGTGTGTGTGTGTGTGTGTGTGTGTGGTTGTGTTTGTGTGTGTGTGTGTGTGTGTGTGTGTGTGTGTGTGTGTGTGTGTGTGTGTGTGTGTGTGTGTGTGTGTGTGTGTGTGTGTGTGTGTGTGTGTGTGCGTGTGTTTGTATGCGTGTGTATGTATGCGTGTGTATGTATGCGTGTGTATGTATGCGTGTGTATGTATGCGTGTGTATGTGTGTGTGTGTATGTGTGTGTGTGTGCGTGTGGCAACGATGGAGGCGGAACTGCAGCTCGAAGGTCGTTTAAAAGGAGGAAAGGAAGTAGAAAATAAACGTCGTGGTAATGGAAGGAAAGGGTTATTAATACTTCAAAGCCGACTAAAAAAAAAAAAAAAAAAAAAAAAAAGAAGAAGGAGAAGAAGAAGAAGAAGAAGAAGAAGAAGAAGAAGAAGAAGAAGAAGAAGAAGAAGAAGGAGAAGAAGAAGAAGAAGAAGTAAAAAAGATGGCGGAAGTGTGATGGAGAGAAGAGGTGGAGAGAAGAAAGGAGAGATAACAGGTTTTAAAGCAGTGGATATGAGAAGAAGAAAAGTAGGGAGAGGAAGGGGAAGATAACAGGTTTTAAAGCAGTGGATGTGAGAAGGAGAAAGGTGGAGAGAAGAAGGGAGAGATAACAGGTGTTAAAGCAGTGGATGTGAAGATAGGAGAAATGAAGAAAGAAGGAAGAAGTAAAGATGCAGAGAAACGGACATGAGAAGAGACAGATAATTGATAATTGATGATGGAGATAAAAGGTGAAGAGAAGAAGGGGAAGATAACAGGTTTAAAAGCAGTGGATGTGAGGATAGGAGGAAGCGACGATAGAGAGAGAAGGAGAGACGAAGGAGATAAACAGGATGGCAAAGACGTGCATGCGAAGATAGGAGAAATGCAGAAAAAAGAGGAAGTAAAGATGCAGAAAAACGGACAAGAGAAGAGACAGATAATTGATAATTGATGAAAGAGAGGAGAAGGTGGAGAAACGAAGGGAGATAAACAGGATGGTAAAGCAGTGGATATGAAGATAGGAGATAAAAAGGAAGTAAAGAAGCAGAGAAACGGACAAGAGAATAGATAGATAATTGATAAAATAAGCACAGATGAAAGAGAGTGTGATAGGATGATTCTTGGCGAAAAATAGCAAGATATCAACACAATGGATATGAAGATGAAGGTAAAAAATAGAGTAAATAAAAGTGGGAAAAAGTGATGATGCAGGGAAACGGACAAGTAAAGAGACAAATAACTGATAAGGTGTAGGTGTCAAGAAATAGATAAAAGAGAAAGAGATAAGATAAAGGTAAAAAAAATTGAGTAAATAAAAGTGGGAAAAAGTGATGATGCAGAGAAACGGACAAGAGAAGATACAAATAACTGATAAGGTGATGTAGGTGTCAAGAAGTAGATAAAAGAGAAAGAGATAAGATAAAGGTAAAACATTGAGTAAATAAAAGTGGGGAAAAGTGATGATGCAGAGAAACGGACAAGAGAAGAAACAGATAACTGATAAGGTGATGCAAGTGGTAAGAAATAAATGAAAGAGAAAGTGATAAGATGAAGGTAAAAATAGACTAAATAAAAGTGGGAAAAGGTGATACAGGGACACGAACAAGAGAAGAAACAGATAACTGATAAGGTGATGTAGGTGTCAAGAAATAAATGAAAGAGAAAGTGATAAGATAACGATAAAAATAAATCAGATGAAAGTGGAAGAGGTGATGCTATAGGGACACGAACAAGAAAAGAAACAGATAACTGATAACGTGATTTATTTCTTGGTGGCAAGAAATAAATGAAAGAGAAAGTGATAAGATAAAGGTAAAAATAGAGTAAATAAAAGTGGGAGAAGGTGATGAAGCAGGGAAACGGACAAGAGAAGAAACAGATAACTGATAAGGTGATGTAAGTGGCAAAAAGTAGATGAAAGAGAAAGTGATAAGATGAAGGTAAAAATAGACTAAATAAAAGTGGGAAAAAGTGACGATACAGGGAAACAGACAAGAAAAGAAACAGATAACTAATAACGTGATGCACGTGGCAAGAAATAAATGAAAGAGAAAGAGATAAGATGACACTTGGCGAAAGTGACTAGACGGTCGAATGGGAAAATAACAAGACGTAAGTTGGAAGTGAAGAAGAAGGTGAAAATGGGGTAAATGAACATGTACGAGGTGATGGAACAAGAGAACAGACAGATATTGGATAACGTAATGAACGTAAAGCAGGTGAGAAGACGCAAATGAAAGAGAAAGTGATAGGATGATTCTTGACAAAAAAAAAAGATAATTAAAAGAATAAAAAATATATATAAATAAAAAAATAAGCATATAAATATATAGATAAAAAATATGTATATAAATAAAGAAATAAATGAATAAAAACTAGACGGAGGAGAAATATCAACACAACAAAACAGTGCATAAGAAAACGAAGGTAAAAATAGAGGTAGGGAAGATGGAAGAGGTGATAATGCAGAAAACCGACAAGGGGAAAGATAGTTAATTGATAAAGTAATGCAAGGAGAAAAACGCAGATGAAAGAGAAAGCGACAAGATAATGAAAAAAAGCGAACGGGGATAGAAGATGAAGATAAAAATAGAGTAAATGAAAATGGAGGAGTTGACGATGTAGAGAAACGAACGAGAGAAGAGAAAAAACACTTAATTGACAAAGTAACGCAAGTGAAAAAACGCAAAAGTAATAGCAAATAACAGAATAATTTTTGAAAATAAAAGCGAGACGGGGACAGAAATATCAAGATAACAACCCAGTGGATGAGAAAACGAAGATAAAAACAGAATAAATGAAAACGAAGAAGGTAACAATGAAAGAAGAAGAAACAGGCAAGAGAAGAAACAGTTAATTGACAAAGTAACACAGGTGGAAAGACCACGTGACAGGATGATCTCGTCGAAAGAATCAGAACCCAACCGAAGGTAGAAACAGCAGAACGAAAATACAATACACATACAAACGAAGATAAATATGGAACAAGAGAGATGGAAGACGTGATAAAAAAGAGAAACAGACAAAAGAAAAGACATTTGATTGGTTCTATAATGCAGATGGCAAGGAAGCGGATGTAAGAACAGGGAACAGAAAGAGAAACGTGGTTAGAGTGAAAGATGAATAGAAGGCAAATTGAAGGAAGTGGTTTGAAGTGAATACAGATGAACAGATGAACAGATGAACAGGTGAAGAGGAACATAGTAGGAAAATATACCAGTTATCAGTCTATTAAATAGTAAAACGTGAACTGTATTCATGTTGACAAATGAAGAAAAAGTTTGAGAATGAATATCTAATGAGAATAAATAAATACATTTCTTGTATTGTGAAGATATTCATTCTCATTCATACCTTTTCTGTATAGTAAAATGTACTTTAAAAATGAATGAAACATGAATAGTGTGTAAGGAAAGAAAGGATTATGGATATTGAATGAAAACCTAATAAATAATGATTTAAGAATTAATATTACTTTATGTGGAAACATTTAAAGCTGGAAATTAAGAATAATAAAATATATAAGAATGGTAAGTCATTTAAGATTAATATGTAAAGTCTGATTTAACTAAAAAAATGTGTTGAAAGATAAAGACTTTTGTATCTTCTCTAATAGCATTTCAGATGAAATGTGGCACTAATGAAATAGATTGATGCCAAACAGTCAAAAGCCAAAACTAAAAACAACAACAACAACAACAATGAAGACGATGTGTGATAAGCAGCGCAATTGAGGCACAATAGAACAGATAGATAGGTGGATAGATAGCTAAAAAAGATATCTTTTCTGTTGTCTTAGGAAAAAAAATGTAGATTATACAAAGTAATGATTAAAATGAAGAAATTTGTATGAAGTATATATATTACTTACATCTATAAGCATATTTCAGTTATTTATTTTAAGCAGTGAAAAGGGGTCGGCTTCTTGGGTTTGGAAACAGTCACGTGACCCCTGACCCCGCGCGCGATACTAGGTCAATGGCGTGCTTTGAAATTATTTTTGACCATGTCTTGTTCCCCAGCCAAGCGCCATCGAAATATTTTATCAATACGCCAAGAAATTTAGTCAATGCGTAGGTATGGCTTCCTAAATATGCTCTAGAACAAATCAGACAGCACTGACTCCCTCATGCTCCGTGTCAACACTGTTCCAAATTAAGTTATTTCCTATAATAATGTCCATAAAATTAGAGAATCAAACGAGCCAGCCAGTGGTTCCTGTGTTTTGATCCAGTTGCCGGTTAGTACAAGATTATTTTATTTCGCTAGTGCTTTGTCTAATTATTCTAGGGTAATTTCTTCACTATTGCTAAAATCATAACCCATACCCAATGCCATGTCTACTCTTTCTCTTTTCCTTTACACGTTATTCCGTTTACTCAATCTTCCTCTGTTTCCTTTAGCAAGTCAAATCTTAAGAAAGGAAAAACCGGCAACTCAGACTCTGGAATACTTCGATTCACTTCAACCTTAACATTTATGCTTACATTTGTTTTTTTTCTTACCTTGTATACAATATCTTTATTACTTTTTATTGAAATGATACCTTGTATACAGTATCTATATTACTTTAGCTATAAGAATTAGACTGGCAACACGTTATCATTATCATATATATATATTTTTTAAATTTAGCGAATCGGACTACGCCAATGCCCAGGTTGAGTTGCCAGTTTCCCCTTTTTTTCTGACATTGGACGGAGTATTGTCATTCTCGACGTCGTCTTCATTTCCTTTACTTCCTGGCGAGACACAAATGACAGAGATGGCGTCCGTTTCTGAAGACTGTCCTTGGCTTCTTGATCAAGACTTGCTAAGGACGACCACTATTCCCGCCCGCTGGAACGTGCGCACGAAGAGGAAAAGAAACACGACAGTGATAAATGTTGTGGTTTGTAGTGTTGCCATTACTATTGTGGCTGAATACACGCAAATAAAAACATATATAAATGTATATATCTATATCTATATCTATCTATCTATCTATCTATCTATCTATCTATCTATCTATCTATATATATATATATATATATATATATATATATATATATATATACATACACATATTTATGGTAATAACGATATTGATGATAATATTAATGATGATATTGATAATAGTAGCAATAATAATTGCGATAATAGTAGAAATAATAACAGTAATATTAGTAATAATGGTAATGATAATAATAATGAATTATAATGATAATGATTTGTAATGGTGATGATGATAATGATAATGAAAATAATAATCATAATGTTGATGACAGTAATAATATTCATGATAATAATGGTAACAATAAAAAATAGTAGTAATAATGATAGTAGTAACAATGATAGTAATAATAATAATAATAATAATAATAATAATAATAATAATAATAATAATAATAATGACTACAAAAAACGTAATGATGATAACAATAATGGTAATGGCAATAATGATAACAATGGTGATAATAATAACAACAATGAAATATATTATTAGTAATAATAATAATGATGATAATGATAGTAATAATAATGGTGACAATAATAATAACAGCAATAACAACAAATAACAATAATGATGATAATGGAAATAATGATCATGATGATAACAATAAAAATTATAATAATGGTGATAATGGAAATAATAATACTGAAAATGATAATGATAATGATAATGATATTGATAATAATGATATTGATAATAATAATATTGATAATAATAATATTGATAATAATAATATTGATAATAATAATATTGATAATAATAATATTGATAATTATGATATTGATTATAATAATATTAATAATAATAATGATAATAATAATTATTATTATTGTGATAATAGAAATGATAATAATAATAAGGATAATGGTAATAATACTAATAATGATAATGATAATAATACTAATAATGATAATGGTGATAACAATAATAAGATAATAGTAAAATAAAGATAGCACGATAAAAAACAAAGAAAATCCCCAGCATTTACCACGTGTGCACGAAGGCCACAGACCCACGAGAGTTCGCCCCGCAGCCCCGTGCAAAACCCCGTCCCTCGTTCCTCGCCCACAGAAGGAAGGTCGTTGCGTGACGTCAGAGGCCAGCGCCATGACGTCACGGAGAAGGGGTGAGCGAGTCGGCAGTTCCTTGTGACCGAAAGCGTGCGTTCCTCGTGACCTTTTCGGGTGTCCTGACCAGCCCCAAGACTATATTGCACACAGCAGGGCGTTCACCTACTCTCCGTGGAGTGTGGAGTGTGTTCATTCATGGTGGTGGTGGCGGTTGGGTGGGTGGGTTTTGTCGTGTTGGGGAAGGTGTGTGTGCGTTCGTGTGTTGTATGGTGTGTGTTTGTTCATGTTATTGGTGATAATGAATTGTTGTTGTTGTTGTGATGTACAGTGGGTGATAGAGTGTTAATTTGTTCTGGTGGTGGTGACGGGTGGGTATTGCCGTGGTGTGGGAAGGAGTGTGTGTGTTCGTGTGTTGTGTTCATTCGTGTTATTAGTGATAGTGTTGAATTGTTGTTGTATACACTGCTGTGTTTGTGTTGTGGATACAGTGGTGTGTTTGTGTTGTGGAAGATAGGGTGTGTTTGTTTATTTCGTGTGTTGTATGGTGTGTGTATGTTCATGTTATTAGTGATGGTGTTGAATTGTTGTTGTATACAGTGTTGTGTTTGTGTTGGGGAAGGATTGTGTGCGTTCGTGTGTTGTGTTCATTCGTGTTATTAGTGATAGTGTTGAATTGTTGTTGTATACAGTGTTGTGTTTGTGTTGTGGAAGATAGGGTGTGTGTGTTCCGTGCGTTAGTGTGCTGCGTTCATTCATGTTATTAGTGATGGTGTTGAATTGTTGTTATATACAGTGTTGTGTTTGTGTTGTGGGGGATGGAGTGTGTTTGTTTATTTTGTGTGTTACTGTGTTCGTTTATATTATTGGTGACTGTTGAATTGTTGTTGTTGCAGTGTTGTGTTAGTTTGTTCTGGTAATGGTGTGTTACTGCTGTGTTTGAGTTGTGGAAGATAGAGTGTGTGTTTCCCGGGTGTTGTATGGTGTGTATTTCTCCGTGTTTTTGGTGATGATATAGAATTGTTGTTGTTGTTGTGATGTACAGTGGGTGATAGAGTGTTAGTTTGTTCTGGTGGTGGTGACGGGTGGGTATTGCTGTGTTCGGGAAGGAGTGGGTGCATTCGTGTGTTGTGTTCATTCGTGTTATTAGTGATGGTGTTGAATTGTTGTTGTTGGATACAGTGTTGTGTTTGTGTTATGGATACAGTGGTGTGTTTGTGTTGTGGAAGATAGAGTGTGTTACTTTATTTCGTGTGTTGTATGGTGTGTGTTTGTTCATGTTATTAGTGATGGTGTTGAATTGTTGTTGTTGTAACAGTGTTGTGTTTGTGTTGTGGAAGATGGTGTAAGTTTATTTTGTATGTATGTATGTATATTCGTACATGTTATTGGTGATAGTGTTGAATTGTTGTTGTTGTTGTAATATACAGTGGGAGATAGAGTGGGTTTGTTTGTTCTGGTTGTGGTGTTGGGTGCGTATTGCTGTGTTGTGGAAGATAGATTGTGTTTCTTTATTTCGTGTGTTGTATGTTGTATGTATGTATGTATATTTGTTCTTGTTATTGGTGATAGTTTTGAATTGTTGTTGTTGTTGTGATGTACAGTGGGTGATAGAGTGTATTTGTTCTAGTAGTGGTGTTGGGTGGCTATTGCTATGTTGGGGAATATAGAGTGTGTGTTTGTTCCGTGTGTTGTATGGTGTGTGTTTGTTCATGTTATTAGTGACTGTGTTGAATTGTTGTTGTGCTAGTGTTGTGATATACAGTGGAAGATCGTGTTAGTTTATTTTGTGTGGTGTATGCTGTGTGTTCATTCATGTTATTGGTGAAAGTGTTGAATTGCTATTGTTGTTGTGGTATATAGTGGGAGATAGAGTGTGTTAGTTTGTTCTGGTAATGGTGTCGGGTGCATATTGCTGTGTTGTGGAAGATAGAGTGTGTTTGTTTATTTCGTGTGTTGTATGTTGTGTGTATGTATGTATATTTGTTCTTGTTATTGGTGATAGTGTTGAATTGTTGTTGTTGTTGATGTTATGATGTACAGCGGGTGATAGAGTGTGTTTGTTCTAGTAGTGGTGTTGGGTGGGTGTTGCTGTGTTGGTGTTGTGGGAAATAGAGCGTGTGTGTTCCGTGTGATGTATGCTTTGTGTTCATTTATGTTCTTGGTGGCTGTATTGAATTGTTGTAGTGTTGTGATATGTAGTGGAAAACAGAGTGTGTTCGTATATTTCATGTGTTGTATGCTGCGTGCTTATACATGTCCTTAGTGAAAGTGTTGAATTATTGATGTAGTGATATACAGTGGTCGTATATCCCGTGTGTTGTGTGTGGCATGTTCCCTCATGATGTTAGTGATGGAATTAGATCACTGATGTTGGATTAATGTTGTGAAATAAAGTTCACCTACTCTGTGCCTTTGTAAGTTGACTGCTCATTTATAATATTGGCGATAAGTGTTGTATTATTAATGTATCAGTGCTATAAAAAGCAGGTATATGGTATTTTTATGTAACTATAAAGTATTATATAGTTTAGCTGTATTATGATGTTAGATATAAGTATATATAAAAGGTATGAATGAGAATGAATATCCTCATAATACAAGAGACGTTTTTGACCGGACTTCGAATACATCTTCGACAGAGATGTATTTCTGACGAAGATAGAATCGAAACCGGTTAAATACATCTCTTGTATTGTGAAGATATTCATTCTTACATTCTCATTCATACCTTTTCTACATTTGTCAACATGAATACGGTTCACAGATATAAGTAATATGGACTTACGTTAGTGTAAGTAAATCCGAAGAAGTCAAAAGGCTTTTTGTGTTAGTATAAGTGTATCTGAATAGATTAAATGTTACATACACATATATGAGAGCTTTAGATAAGGTATCTAATTTCACTTCCAGAAGAGGCACTCCATTGCAGAATGGGTTAAGAGATGGTTAATGAGATAGTTAATGGTTAATGGTTGGAACAAAAATGTGCTAGACATCGCAATGATTTAACGGAAGATATTCTGGTTTCACATTTATTAATGCTATTATCGTCATTATTACGCTTATTGTTGTCATTGTTGTTTGTGCTATTATCATTGTCATTTTGGGTATCATTATTTGTATCATCATTGTTTATTGTTATTATAATTTTATTATTATTATTATTGTATATTATTATTGTTATTGTTATTATTATTATTATTATTATTATTATTATTATTATTATTATTATTATTATTATTATTATTATTATTATTATTATTATTATTATCATTATCATTATTATTGTTATTATTATTACTATGATTATTATTATTATTATTATCATTATTATCATTGTGATCATTGTTATTATTATAGCTATCATTAAAATCATTGTTATTATTATTATTATTATTATTACTGTTGTTGATATTTTCATTATTATCATTACAGTTTTTTAGAATAATTATCATTGTTATTGTTACTGTTGTTATCATTGTTATTATCATCGTTATTATTATCACTATTATTATCATTGTCTGAGACATTTTCCATATGACTGCAATTTT